>NC_086264.1:12052425-12342425 GCF_021018805.1 Prinia subflava | reverse complement strand
TGTGCTAGCACTAACATAAATCTTTCTAACATAGATTTTCAGCTGGAAATCTGTTTTGTTATTCTGTTCGTGTCATTCCACCCAGAAGGGTTTGGAAAACAACCTTTTTAAAGACAGTAAAGCTGAGTTCCCCTCTTCACATCATGATTTGCTGTGTCAACACTCTTCATTAGCTAAGATAAACTATGCAAAAATCTGAAAATGCAATTAGATGGTGCGGAGATGAATTTAATGTTAACTGTCTTCTGAACACAGAGATAATTTGATTTTGGTCTTACAGTAAGCTGTCTCATACACAGAATAAGAGCCAGGCTGTGAATCTGAGCCTGGATCTTTTCTCTCCGTGTGGGCAGAGGGTTCATTTGCAAGAGCATTTGCATTTGGGGATTTGGGGCTTCTGTATTTTGGACTGCATTCTCCTTTTCATCACATAATTGCAATAATAGAAGCATAACAGAAAAGGCTTCATCTTTCCTTATGCATGCCAGGAATCTTAAAAAGGTAATTGAGTCTGGTCCTAGCAACTGGTCTGGAAGAGCAGGGAGTGCAAGAGGAAAGTCCTGAGCCCTGAGAAAATACTTCAATAAAATGTCTGAAATTGGACAGTCAGGTACCCAAATCTTCATTTGAAATCCTCTCAGTGCAGATTAAATAGAAGAGATTCTTTCCATAGCCCACGAAATTTGATAGAACCCTTCCCTGACATGGAATAACTTGGGGTGGGTGAGGTCTCCCCTCGGTTGGTGCTCTCACAGAGTGTCCTGGTTTGGAAAGACAGGTCAGGGAAAGCTGGAGCTCCTCTGGAAATGGAGAAGCCAGGGCTTAGAAATAACATCTACACACCCATCAGGTTTGGAAAAGCAGATTAACCATCCCATAGAGATTTCTGCTGAACCTTCTCACACTCAGGCCAGAAAAACTGAATATTTATGCCATGGCCCCTTGTGGTGCACTGAACCTCATTCTAAGATCATTGAAACAAATACTGCATTGCTCATCTTGTATTTCCATTTTTTTTTGTAGTGATATTGAGGACTATTTTACATTCAAATGCTATCTGTTGTGAATTAATGAGGATAAGAAGCACACAGTACATTGCTACATATTTTCAGTAGCCCTTATGTTGTTTTCACCCTGTGAGTGTTCTTGAGGGGAAATATACCACAAGAAAAGACATATACGAAAGGAAAAAGTAGTTATACTGAGTTGTCTCTCCCTTCCTACTCATATATCTGTCTTTATTCTTTCAGCAAAATATCCATGTGGCTGATGGGCCACATGAGAAAGGACAGAGAGAAATACTGAGCGAGAAAGAAATAAATTGAAAAGGTTTGTTTCCCTTGAAAAACTGTGCATCAAGAGGACAACAGGTAATTCAGTAATTCTTTCCAAATATTCTGAATTCTTTATTGGCTCCAATCATATTCAGTGAGGGAACAACCACTGCATCTGTACCTACTTGTTAATTTATCGTGCTGCAGTAAAAAACATCCCCAAAATGCTCAGATCAGGCACTGGGCTGGTTAAACACATCATTCCATGCTGCTAAAAACTCATGTACAAGGAAATGGAGGTGCAACCAGAAATTCAGCTGTCTGGACAAGCACAGGTAGGACATCTGAAGGCTGGCTGCCCAAGATAATTTAATTAATTTCTGCTTCATTTACTGGCTCACCAGCCTTGTTTATAAATATATAAATATGTATGTGTGAGTGTAAAATCTACACACCCAAACATATATATGCACATATGTATATATGATTTTTTTCTCCACTTTGTACCTGTATTGTCTTTAAATACACAATTAAATTATTTTAAGTTCCACTGTAGTATTTAAAATGCCAATTACAAATTTCTATACATTCCATTGAATGAATACATTCAATGAATGTATTCTATACATTCCATTCCTCGTAAAATAAATTAATGAAATTAATTTTACATAACATTGCAATTAATTTTAGTTGAACATGCAACCTTAATGTAATTAATATTTAACATATTTCTGCAATCTGTCCACGGCTGTTTTCTAAAGAACAATATTATTGCTACTGCTGCATTTGAAGCGAAAATTCCTTTAACTCTGAGAAACTGAGAAAGTTAGGAGTTCACAACAGAATATTAGATCATGTCCTCATACAACACTCCTGAAACATTCAAACATACCCACACATCTGGGAAGCTGTTGCTATAAAAACTCTTTCATCCAAGTAATCCTTACTCAGCCTTTAGTCAAATTCCAAACACTCAACAAAGCTCATCATTTCCTGAAAAGTCAACATTTTCTTTCAGAGCAAGTGGCCGGGGAGTCAGGTGATGGAATAGAAATGTTGAAATAAAAACGCTAAATCAAGAATTTCGGAGGTAATGCATACAACTCCTTTTGTAGTAGGACCCACGAGGGGTAATTTTAGATGATTTGCTTTAAGGCACTGTGTGGCAAAAGCTGATAGGTCAAGAAACGCTTATAATGGATTTTAATTAGGAAATAGTTTGGCTTCTAATTGTGATGGTGAGAATTATAACATCTGTATTGTCTCACCCTTCACAGGAGACTGAAAATGGGATAAAAGTTTTTGAAACGCCTCTCAGCTACCCCATCTGTGGGTCAGAAAAAGGGATAATCCCACAGCGAGGAGCCCCAAATGGAACAAAAATTCAAGGTGCAGCCTCACAGCTCTGCATTCCACCACCCACAGCCCAGCCTTGGCTTTTATTTTCTCTTATTTTTCATTGACCCTGAGTCCCAGAGTCCCAAAACCTGTGGAAAAACCTTTGCCAAGCAAACCTCCAAGGTTTTCCCAAGAGATCTGCCTTGCTGCCACATTTCAGAGCTCTGCCCTGCTCGCAGTAGTCTCTGCAATGAAATCTCCCAATGCCCATATGTGGCAAGCATTTGCTGTTTACACAGCCATTAGCCAATCTTTCCAGAAGATTTCTTTCTTGCATGCTATTTTCTAATTCGGGTTACAAGAGCAAAAAACAGAGGCCTGCAGTAATATGTTTTAACAGGCAAAAACTCAAACATGAAGTCACAGCCATATTTTTTTTTTTCAGATGTGCTTTTCAACATAGTCTAAGGGCAACAGGGAAAAAAAAAAAGCAATATTTTTTTTCTGCTTTCATGGTAAGATTTAGTTTAGAAGATCATTTCTTCAGGCTGATAGCTACGTTGCAAGCAAGATTTAATCAAGAATTACATTGCTTAATGCTGTTTTGCAGAGCTCTGATGGATTGATTCAGGCTTTCCTGAGTCATATGACAAGAGACTGAAATAAAGAATAAACAATCTCCCTATCTGGTCTCTCCATGCTCCATGGTATTCACACCAGCCTTAGCAAAACTCCTTTTTAAGACCAGTCTAAAAAAGAGAAAGGTCAGAGCCTATCACCGACTACTGTATCAAAGAAATATTCAAATCTTTCCTTGTTCCATCTTCTCCCTAGCCTCCCACTACAATTATTAAATTACAGGGTATTAATAGAAACTAAATGAAGCGCTCTGAAAAGATGAATTCCAAAGATGCAAAATTCAAATGCCAAATAGAGAGCATGCAATTAGGTTCTTAAATAATTCTTATCACAGCTCGTGCTAATATTAGCACTTCCAAAAAAACAATAGAAAACTGCAATATTCCCAGAGACACCCCAATGAAACAGCACAGTGAGGCTCAGAGAAAGATTCCTGGTGAATTTCTGTATTTTGGTGCTATGAAAAAATAATATTTATCTCCCATTGCAATAGAAAAAAAAACATTTCACACTTCTAAAAGAATTCATAATATTAATGAGTGATACTAAGAGAAAAAGTTGTGGCTTTTTTTATCTGAACCAATGCAAAAATGATGTTTTTCTGCCTAGATTTTTCAGAGAGCACAAATTAGCACAAACTTTTACCTAATTAGACTCTTCAAGTATGCAGCAATGAGCATTAGTCTTTCCTCATTGCTTTTTAAAACCTTTATTTCTATCCAGGTCCCACAGCCTTACAGATTTTAATGGCCCTAATGAAGAAAAAGAGCTTTGTTATTCAATTTGTCTCAAGCAGATCTCCATTCAGAATGACAACGTCGCCATTCACAATGCTATTGTTGGGGTTGTGTCATCCTTTCTATTTTAAATCTTGTTTTTCAGGAAGTTTTAAGTTGCCAGAGGGTTTTGTTCCATGAATCTCAGGCTTAGCAAATCGAGTTGGTCAGTCAGTCTATTACCTACACACATAATCTGAATTCCTGCAGCACACAATGCCAAAAGACAGGACCATTCACCTGGGGAGTTATTCAGAATTTCACTTTATACAGCCCAAAACCACTGTTCTCCTAAAAATTAGGTTTGGCAAATGGTTTCCCTTCCATACAGTCAAATTAATTTTGAATTTCTGATGACAGAAACAATCTCTGAGTAGAGTGATTCAAACCAGAAATTTACCATAACCATCTCAGCATGATATGAAATAGGAAATATTCACTTTAGGGGACACAATTTGCAATGACACACGCCAAGAACCATCAGGAAGAGGAAGTGGAAGTTGGGTGTTAGCTGAGTATCGTCAGTGGTGCAGCTCTCAGAGAATAAATTATTATGGATGAAAATATTGCTTTTTACATGCTAGATCAACTTCTGTGAAGAATTGGAAGGTGATGGGAACAGATGGTCCCTGCTCAGACCAGGGCAGGCTGAAGGGAAATGGAAGGATTGAGAGAGAGAGAGTGGAAAAATCTCATACCAGAACTCCTTTAATTCTTCTCTGCTCCCTCACTTCCCTAAAATAAACTGAATCTGGAATAACCAGTGACTGCAGGAGTCACCAAAAGAGTTCCACAGCCTGGAGAAAGAGC
This sequence comes from Prinia subflava, assembly GCF_021018805.1. NCBI lineage: Eukaryota > Metazoa > Chordata > Aves > Passeriformes > Cisticolidae > Prinia > Prinia subflava. Next base: position 12,337,588 of record NC_086264.1, on the reverse strand, counting down.
TCTCAGCCCATGGGAACTGCTCTGATGGAACCACGCTGGAGACACCCAAAATGCTCAATAAATGGGTTTCTGAAGGAAAAACACTATTTATAAATTTAGCCTTAGATTCTTGCCCTAGAGCTGACATCAGAGATCCGATTAGACACACACTACTGTATCCTCCTTTACTTACAGTGCCTAGAACGGAGATTTAAATAATCTCTTCTTCCCTGAAAGCTATTTTTAATATCAGCTCACCAATACATCGAGATAAAGTTTCTATGCATGCAGACCAAACACTTACGTGAATCTATTGCTGTACCAGCCCGGCTTGATTTTCTAACCAGAAAATTTTTTAAACACTCGTTCTCCCTCTGAAAGGTGATCTCTTTTTTTTTTGGTTGTTTTTTCAGAAGAGAAAGTTTCCCCTTTTCGAGCTGGCAGTGCAGTCAGAACATGGTTAGATGTATTATCACCTGTCAGCTATTTAGAGCTCCTATTAAGTTAGAAGATAGACCCGCACTGAGTCGGGGAAAACTACATCTGCTTCCAGGCATCAAAGTGACATTTCCTGGAAAGAAAACACCCCACCTGCTCACTGGAGCCTTTGGAGCTGCCAGTAGGGCAGGCAGACATTATTTTCAGGTTAACCAAGTGAAAACAGATTAAGGAACATTAAAACTTTGCCACTCTGTCGTTAAGTCCAGCGCGTTGCTCGGGATTGTTTAATATTTTTTATTAAATGTGGCACCTGCTGGAGAGTGTTCAGGAGGACAAAGCAGATCGAGGAATTAGCCAGTAATGATCACTCTGGCACAAATAAATTCCTATTTTTCCCAGTACTTAGACTAAAAACTGTCTTCTCATTGGTGCTTAGTGCTGTGTTTGATGTGGCCAATGTTTTATTGGATTTTTGAGTCTATTAACCCATGGGCCTGGTTTTATGGGATGCAGCAATGAAAATAACTGCATTTTTGAACTTCTTATGTCTCTCTGGACAGTCTGTCCTTCTCTCCAGCTATTGGGGTGCCATCAGGATCTCAAACAATCTGCTCACCAAAATAATTCGTTCAAATTTCTTAATTTGAATTAGATGTCTCAAAATGTCTTCACTGCTGATAAAGGGAGGCGTTCCCTAAGCAAGAATTTCAGCATTTCTCTTTGTGATTGAAATCCTGAGAAATGCCTGGGTCATGGAAGACACTCAGAAGCTGATTTGTTATATTAAAGAATTCCACTGGCAGCAAAGGAAATGGATGTGAGCAATGCCTGTAGTACCCAAAGCAAATGCAAGCAGGCTTTTTGAAAGGATTACAAAGCATGAGTTCTACATTGACTTCAAAATCAGACAAATACGTTGAGCATTTCAAAATAATTTAATTTTTAAGCGTTACAGAAAAAGCAACATAAAGATATTTTTGAAAATTAGCACACTAACTGGTTAGAACGGGGGAAAATGAATATAAATAGGTGTGTGGTAATTAAGAGCAAATATGTTTCAAGAGCCAGAAGAGAATTTGTAGTTTCTAAAACCCTTTTAGGGTTTTAGAAATCAGCCTTGCCAATGGAGTCCACATTGTAAGGACTGCAAGCACGAATCACAGATTTGACAGCAGCAAATTTCTTGACTGCATACATGACAGTGTATTTGTGTTTGGTTAATTGAAAAAGCGTTTTTTAAAACAAAAAAAATAGCATTTCTAGTGCAATTAAGCTTCTCCCCAAATTCTTCTGAGAATTTGCTCAGAATTTTCTTCCTCAGCCTACCCTGATCTGAGAAAAATGTTAGCAAATTGCACTAGAAACGCTGTTTTTTGTTTTAAAAAACACTTATTCATCTAACCAAACCTCCCCATGCACTCTAGCCTTGTTTTCTTAATCTTGTTTTCTTAAAATTATCAGATGCTGAGCTACCTCCAGATATCTCGAAAGGGTAGGGGGCAATTGTGGAGTTAAAAACCATTTTGAACATCTTGAAACACCGTCTTGCTTACAGCTTCATTCTGAGTATCATGTTATTTAACTGTAATGTTGCAATTTCGGTTTCTAATGGCTCTGGTTCCAGGGTTACACTCAGAACCCACTCCCAGCAGTATTTTGAAATACAGCTCCTCTTGCTGTGGAGTTTCAAAGCTTTTATGTCATTAAAATTGCATGTCTTTGTATGTTTGCTGTAGATATAATACAGTGCAGTCATTTCTTTGAGACAATTATGGTCCTCTGAAGTCAAAGCTTTGTTGCAACCACTGGAGTCCAACTTGAACGAGTTCAACTTTTAGAATTTGCTCAGATTTTTCTTCCTCAGCCTGCCCTGAGCTGAGAAAATGTTAGCAAATCAGTTGGGTTATTGATGGCAAAACTACGCCAGAAACCAAAAAATGTGAATTTAGAATTTCCCTTCACATGTGATGTTTTAGGACAGCCACTAAAGGATAATCTGGTGTTATTATACCAGTTCTTCATAAAGAATGCACTTTATTATCCTATATGAATCATGAAACCTTTATTCAAGGGAGCTCTCCAATGGCAGGCAAGAACTAAAACAAACTCCTCATATTTTGCTAATATTTCTACAATTCATTGAACTGACCAGTACCATAATTAATTACCACAGTTAATAAATGGGACAGCTTCATTATCTTTTCTTCTTGGGAGAAGTAAAAGCAGAGCTTCTTAGATTAAACTAACTTTCCATCACTCTGGTCAATGTGTGAGGAAAAATTATTTTCAGTCCTTTCTTTGATAGCAAAGATTTCTCCATGTAACTGCTGGCTTTTTTTAACTGCTGGGTTTTTTTAACTGCTGGGTTTTTTTAACTGCTGGTGTATTTTATCACGAGTTCCTTACCAACCCGAGTGCCACATTCCCAGAATTATATCAAAACAGGACTAGAAGAGATGGGACATTTCCCTTTAGCCCTCTTCTAAAGAAATTTCAGACACTTCTGTCCACTTTTTGTGGGGAAAAAAAATAAATTAAAGAAAATCTTCCTTTTTGAGGAGCCAAGTTGTCATTTCCAATATTTCCAGAGGACTTTTAGGCTGAATTTCACTTCAGAACCTTTTGATTCAGGGAGCTCAGGAAGCTCAGGAGTGCTCTGATGTGAAATGCCACCACAAAAGAATTGTCACCTGAAGTGAGGCACTGAGATGTCCCTGCATTATCTGCACCTCCTACAAATATTTGTGTTGATTTGCAGCTTTTATGTCCTGCTGCATACGCTGAAACCATTTTGAAAACAAAGACTTTGCAGTGGAGAGCTCGAGCTTTCATTTGTGGGTCCAAAATCTGAATTCCAGTGCGATTTTTAGGGACAGCTTTACAACCCTCCACACTACAGAAAGCTGGACTGCCAAGCTGGGACAGAGGAGGACTCAGCCTTATAAAAATGCAAAGAAAAAATAAAAATAAAAACATAAACACAGAGTAGATGTGGCTGGGCTGGCCCACTGGGCACACATTGTTGGTCCCAGCATGGCTCTGACACCGTGGGGCGCTTGCAGCACACACAAACAATCGTGAGAACAAAATATTTCTTTTTATGTCAAATGCATTCACAACCCAGCCTGTCGGGATGGAAATGGGGCACTGGATTGTTGTGGAAATTCTACTCTTTTTTTCCTTTTTTTTTTTTTTTTTTTTTTTTCTTTCTTTCTTTTTTTTTTTTTTTTGTGCTTTTTAAGTGTTGAATTTTTCTTTTCCATTGATCAAAAGTGTCTTTGAGTCACAACAGTCAAAGATGGCAAAGACCACATATTGCTCTAATTCAGGACATCTTGTTGAGATTAATGCTTGAAAGATATTATTAGCACTTTTTATTCCTTTATCCCAAACTGACACCATATGAAACTCTTGCCATGATAGCTCCACAATATCTTTTTTTATTGTTATTTTTGAAGCTATCCCATGTAAATTAAACTGGTAAAATCACATCAAAGCTAAAAGAAAAAACTAACATGCACTACATACAGAACCCTAATTCCACTCCGAGCTTCCAATGTTTTGTTGTTACAGTTCAATAAAACCACTTTGCGTTAGAATCATTTCTGTATAAAATAAAGTGAATGTCACACTTTTTTGTCATATCATTTTTATTTAACAGGGTTTTTTTCTTCTTTATCCATTAGTTAAAAAAGTTATAACAAGGCAAATCATTTATCAAAATGAAAAATGCTTTACTCCTTGAGCAAGGAAAGGGAGTCTAAATAGAATGTCCCCGCTCTTAAATTAATGGAACCATCTAACATTTAATATTTTCTCTTAAGTAGTTATGTAAGCACTCCAAGATCATTAATGAAGAAATACAGAATCACAATTTGCAGCTGAAGGGCAAAACTGCGAAAAAAGAATTTCAAAACCTTGTCATGGAGTGATATAGTCTGGGCAAATGAATGTAAGGATCATTGATCTCCGATATCATAATTAAATGTACATAACTCATGACAAGGAGAAAGGACAACAAAGTTCACTGAAATTTGACTTTGAGATGGAGATGCAGAACTAATTAAACAGATGCACTAGGGGAGGGTCAGGTTTATAAACAAGAAGCACTTTCATTTTGACAAAAAGAAATTTTTAAATCTTTTTTTTGGGGGGTAACTATTACAATTTTCACTAAGAGTAATTGGTAATAGTTATTAATAATAAAGACAATTCATATGAGTGCAACATCCCCAAATATTTTCATGAGTTCTGATGAACTGGTGAGGGTGGTTCTGGTTCTGCTGAGCTGCTGTTGTGATATTTTACATTTCTGTCCCTGCATTTCAATAGCCCTTTGTAAATCTGCTCAAACTCATTCCCAACTTTCTCCTAAATAATCCATCAGAAGAGATTTACCCAGACTTTATTAAGGGATGCGATAACTGATTTTTAATGTACAGAATGTTTATTGCAACAAAAGAAAATTCACAGAGGTCAGATGGAATAAATCCCAAGGTGTTAATGGAACTTGCAGAAAGTGTTGGAGTCACTGGCTGTTATTTCTCAGAACCAGTGGAGAAAAGCCAAGCTCCCAGAGCTGGAAAACTACAGAACATTTTACCTGTTCTGAAGAGAAAATCACAAAATCCAGACAGCCTACTGGAGGAATTACAGAAGAGAGACTTTAAATTTGAATTTCCAGCAAAGCAGTTTGCAACCCGCCACAAAGGCATGTTGGAACATGGTGATAAAAACCAGAAATAAGAATTGGGAAAGGCAAAACATGCCTATGATATAAATATTATTGAACATGGGTCTCCTGTTCTGTGCTGTTGTTATCACCCAGCAATTTAAGACACTTTCACAGGCAGCAGCAAGTACAATAATTCACTTTCAATAATTTTGCATCAATCTGGAGCAGCGTAGGAGAACTGCAAGCCCTTCCTCATGCACTGGGCAAAGAAGCAGGTAAAATAACACTAAAATGATCCTGAATTCCACATATTGCTGCCTTCTGTGAGTGTTTAGAAATAAATTCAGAGGATAAAGGACTCAAAAAAAAAAAAAAAAAAAAAAAAAATCATCCTGACAGCATTGGAACAGAAATTTAAGGAAATCCACAGAATTTTCCAACTTCAGAACTCCATCTATGAAGAGACAGCAAGGACATAAATAAGAGAGAAAAGGTAGGGAACACAGATTTCACAAATAAATTAATTTTTTAATAAAAAAAGCTAGATTTTTTTCCTCACAAAAATTATTCCTTAAATCTTGAACCATGATTAAAGTTTGGATTACGTGTGCAATGCAATGCACAACTAAAATCCATTTCTTACAATGAGATAGCTGGAACAGACTTACAACACTCCTCTAAATGGATTGTGCTCCTGAAACTCTGGTGGAATAAACTCCACATTTATTTTCATCAACATGGCAGACTTGTCTCATTAAGGAGATTCATATTTGTTTTCCAGAAGATTTCAATTGTAAGTATTTGGTAGCCAACTCTGAAAAAACAAAAAGTGTATTAATCACTCCCCTAATATAGACATATGAGAGCCTGGGGTGCAATAAAGCTTGGATTCCCTCTGGTTTAGGAAAACTCTATTAATAACAGGTGGCAGAGCTGGGAGTTAGATATATGTATTTTTCCCAAACAACTGTCAACCAAACTTTGTAGACTCCTCCATGCAGAGCTGTGCTCTCGTGTCGATATTCAGGCTCCAAAGTCAAAAATCAGAATTCATTTTGTCTGTGCACTGTGGTTCACTCCTTAATTTCGCAGTCCTGGCTCCTTCACTACACCCAGTCAATGCTGTTCACCTCGTGGGCAGTAATTCAGGATATTTTTTTCCTTCTTTACCTTTTTTTCCTTCTTTATGTCATCCCAGGGTTTGATTACCCTACTCATGCTCTGAGCAGAAGACAGAACTAACAATTTCCTACTTCTTCACGGGACTCATCTTGACAGTACCAGACATTCAGAGGCGTTAAAAATTTTACCTTTGTGACTGCCTCTGGGAGGAATCGGTTTTATTGCTGCCATTTTACTGCTTAGGAGTCGAGGCACTGAGGATCAGATTTTTCACAGTTAAATAAGTGCTCAAAAATGCATGAAGGAGCCTAATAGTTTTCCCAAAAGTGCTAAAACACTTCATTTAAGGCACAAGGGTGCTTTTGTAGTTTCTTCCATGAGGCTGTGCCCATCGCTAGCCATGCAAACAAGTACATTTTAAAATCTGACCAAAAAGAAAATAAGGATGAGGGCATCAATGTGTTGTGGGTTCCAGCTCCCTGACATTTGGGATCTCAGCTTCAGCATGTTTGGAATTCTACTGATATTTTTTAAGCCTGAAACACAAGCTCCAAGCTGCAGCAGAAATCTGAATATCAGTTGTGGCTCTGAATCCTCAGCATTTCTGCATATCACTCAACATGATCCCGAGTCAGGCATCCAAAAATACTGACGACCTCTGCAAACACCTTTACATAAATGAACTCTCAGCAAAAAGAAACTCCGTGGAGCTGCCGTGGGCAATTTTTGAGTACTCTGAGTAACCATTCTCTCCCTGCAATTCTCATCAAAGTTTGCTGCATACCTTCCAGCTTCTGCAGCAAAAACGGAGCAGTCCTGGCTGCAATCTCCTCCACTTCAAACTCTGAATTTCTTGTACTGGATGGGGCAGCAATTTCCCATGAAGGTGGATGTGATTGTGCAACTGGAGACCATTACTCTGTATATACACAGCAGCCAAATTGCATTTATAGTGCAGAATTATAGTGCATTTTATGTGCAAAACACAGATCCCTTCCCTTTGCAGGGCTCTTCTAGAGCTTTGCAGACTTGTTGGAGGAGTTTTTGTGTAATATTTTAAATGTTAGAATGAACATACAAACAAAAGCGTCCTCATGATTTAATGCTGTCGCTCTGGAGGTTTTGGCAGGCACAGAGACATTTGCTGCCCCACACACATGTGGGTGCCCTTGATTATAATTTCTGTGATAAGAAGGCGGAATTCAGGGTCTTGTTTTTCTGGTGGATGTGCGCAAACCCAGTTTCATGATTCCACACTCCTCAGAAGAAAACTGGAACCTCAAGGCACCTCATTTCCTCTATAAACACCAAGTAAATTCTGGTTTGTAGTTAAACAGATAGCCTTTTCTTAGGATCACACACTTTTAGGTTTTTTACTACTTTATTTTCCTTGACATATATGAGTTATCCTGAAATACTTGTATTTGTTGTAGTGATATCAAGTCAATAGCTCTAGCTCTGCACATGGAATCCAATCCAAAATCCAAGACCTGCAGCAATTTCTTAATTTATTTTTGTCTCCTCTTGTATAAATGAGCTGAAATATTCCATCATATAAACTCTTATATTACACCAGAGATGTGCTGGCTTTTTACAATTACATAAGTGGTAATTATGAAGTGTTATTTCCACTAGCTGTTGCAATTATTGCATCAAACTAAGATTTATTACACAATAAGACCTCAAAACTTGGAGGACATACGAGGACATTTTTGTTCCTGTAAAAGTAATTGCTTATCACATCAATTGCACTGACATAGATGTACAGAAGAAATAATAAATGAAGAGTCAAAATTGAAAGCAGTAGAGACTCCTGAATGCTCTAATATATTTGCAGTGCAGTGGAAGGATACTTCAATTGTTGGCTAACACAGAAACAGAAAGTAATCACAAGCATATCTCCATCAACACTGAAATATGTGTAAGGACAATAAAACTATATATATATTCTTTTGTTCACCATCTTTGAAGGAGAGCTATCATTTAGAAATAATACATAATAGCTCTATAATGTACAATATATAATTATGTAAATAATTAGTATAATCTTGAGATGAGGGCTATTAGTGGCAGTGGATACTTTGAACCTTGCACATTTAGTCAAAAAGACCAATGACATCCAATCAAAGTTCCTTAAAATGAATTGCAACAAACAATGGCAGCACAGCTGCTATTAGAATTATAATTGAGTTTAGGAGGGAAACAGCAGCTGAATGCAAGGCAGATAATTAAGGAGCAAGCTTTTGTTAACACTATCAGTAGGGTCATGATTCTGCAGATTGTGAACTTATTATGGCTGAACAAACTGGTCTCTTTTTACAGCAGAGGTATATTTCAGCTTTTTAAACCAATAAGGAGTATTCTGGCTACTAGAAAACTGGAGACTTATTTATTTAAAGCTATCCATTTAGAGAATGATAAGCATTTACAGAATCTAAGATTACCATGGAAACATTATTCTTAAATGCTGAGGATGATGGGAACAATTGGTTACACAATTGGATGGGTAAATAGCAAACCTCTGAGTGTGACAAAGACTGCAGCTACAGGATTACATTAAATAATTTCTCTCTTTCAGGCTAATATACATTTTATATTAACCCAGCTCTGAACAGGAAGCAGTTTACCTTCCGTGCATAAACAGTGAAAAGAAAACCTTTATGGTAAGCAGAAAAAAAAAATGCACTGGGTTCTCTTGGGTTCCTAACATCGAACCCAAGTGTTGGGGATCTACCAAAACCAAGACAGGGAATTAGAAAAGTGGTTTGGAATTTGTGTTTCCTGTTGTATGTTGACTAAAGTTGGAACTAAGGCAGAAAAAACAGACAAGAATCATGAAAGGATCCAAAGTCAACCCGAGCTTGCTGCTTGGAGCCACAGTCAGGCAAACCAAGATGCTTGACCTTTCATAACCATGAGTCAGGGTTCAAGAAAGGGAAGAGGGACATTAAAATCTCAGCAAAAACATTACCTGCTGCAGCCATACCGCTGTTATAATACCATTTTTTCATAATAACCCATGTACTCCTTAAGCAAACTGGAGGTCTGAAGATCTAGCAAAGATGTTTCCATCACCTCTGTACTCGTAACCCCTCCTGTAGCTCAACATCTTTGGTTTAAGACAATCCTGCTGACAACCAGAGGTCATTTCACCAGCAAATCTAAATTTGTTAGGCACAAATGAGTAATCCTACTTCAGAATTTCATTGACCTCCGTGTGTAAATAAAGCAAGCAGAATGTGTCTGCCTGGCAGCAAACCATTACCGTGCTGTGTGCAATAAAAACACTAATATGTCAAAGGGATGGTAAAAATACACCTTGGTATTCCAACCCGCTGAAAATTCTGTTTTTGACCCTGCAACCTCCTGAAATAATACAACAAAAACTTTTTTAAAGTATTTCGACATTGCTAAACACTCGCAGTGTAGTAAAGTCATTTGCAGGTTTTGCGTTCCTCGTTCTGAACTTCCTGAGGTCTCGTTTCACCTGACTGTGGAGCAGGTGAGCAAAACCTTGTGCAGATTTGAAATTATTTTTATCTCTCTTTCTTTAGGAAATCCATTCCCAGCGTCAGTGTGGGAAGTTTCAAGATTATACACACAAGGAACATCTTCCATAAAGGGTTCTAAAACCCAAATGAACTTGGAGTCCTGGCATTTCCTGTAAATTCTGGAATACTCTTGAAATTGATAGTTTTACTAATTTTTCTTTTAAAAACAGCTATAAATTACAGATGAAAAGGCTCCTGAATCTGAAATTTTAGGAATTCCCTATCTAGGAAGAATAAGGAATTGTAAAAATAACTAATGAGCTAACATTTATATTCTGAACAGTTCAGAGAGTCAGCGTGATTGAGATGTGAATGAGGTAATGGCATATAAAATATGAAGTTAACATTTTTCTCTAGGCCATTAATAAATATATTTTTAGCACCTTCTTACTGGAAAATCTGGGAGTTTTCCTCCACATGATCAGATTTCATTAAGGCGACAGCACTGGGGACCTGTCCCTGCAAAGCAAGGCCTGTTTTCCTAATCAGCCTCTGCAATAATCATTTCACAGTTTGCCACTTCAAGGACTTGGAGCCCAACAGAAAATCACCATTATCTCCTTTTTGGCAAGAATATTTTTCTGCTAATTTAAAGTTAAAGACTGTTTCTATGATTGTATATGTTGTTGTGATCACCAGGGAAGGCAGTGATGCAGGGCAGAGAACAATCTGGAGCTGCACCATTTTCCAACCTCATGAGACATCACTCCATTGCCAGGCTGATATATTTGAACATTTAAACACACAAAGCCCTCTCATAGAAACATGCTGCTCACCAAAAAATGAAATCAGCAACTTTTGAACATATTTAGAATTTCTTTTCTCTCTAACTGGATGTGGTTTTTACAGTTCTTCAATTGGAATAATGATTTCAAATGTTTTGCACAGGTTTCACTGTTGGGGTGCCTACAAGAAAAAATAAACCACTCAAACCAAACCCTCCTCATCCCTGTCACAATTTCCTGGTATCATCTCCAAAATTCTCCCACTGAAATATCTTCCACTTTTTACATGATAGCCTGATTTAAAGTGCAAATGTTTCCTGTTTACACTGAGTACAGTTATGACAAAGGAAATTCAGCATTTTGATAAGAAAGTGAGTTTCAAAAGAAATAACAGGAGCACGTTTTTGTCCTATGCAGAAGAGAAAAATAATCAGCCTTTCTAACTAAGTAAGCTTAATCTGATAGAGTACAAGCATGTACAGTAGCTAATGAAGGGAAAGATGTCTGGAAAAAAAATCAGAATATTGGGAGGTTCTACCTAACAGCTCAGTGCCTTCCCCAGCTGGTCTGAAGTCCCACCAAGGGTAGGTGAATGTCACTTGTGATCCTTTTTATTCTAACACTTCTCTTCCATCAAGAATGTAGGTTAAGGTCTCATTCTTGAAGGGTCTTTAATTCAACAGAAATGAGTTAGAGTAGTGGAAAATTCTGCAGATTTAGTTCTCCTTCTATCTTTTATTTTCTATTTTCTTCTAGGGGCCATGATTGAATGTTCTGTCATATTTGGAATAATTTAGATCTCGAGGAGGGCGTGTTCTCTCTTGCACAGCTGCAATGGATGTCTGTTGGCACCCCAACAGCAGCACTTCACCTGAACAGGCATCAACGAGAAAAGAATTTGCTCTTCATGATTTTCAGCATCATTTCTAATAATGCAGGAGGAATAAAACCCAGCCCCGATTTCCTTTGCTGTTGGGGAAATAAAAATAGATTTTCAGGTAAGCTGCAAAACACCTGACACCCGATTAAAGGTGGAAACCCTCCTAATGCAATGTGACAGGAGGATTTCTCAGCTGAAATCCCCTACCCCTCCCTTTACTCCTGAACAGCAGCGAACACTATTGAGCTGAACAACGGGTCATATCTGCAATTTTCCTTTTATTGATGAGAGCTTTCTCTCCACAGTGATGGGATTGCCACTCCACAGAGTGGTTGGGAGCAGAGTGTGGAACTGGAACAACCATTGTGCCCTCAGTGGATGCAGAGGGATGCAAAGCACAATCCAAAGAGAAAAACTTTTGTGTGGGAGGCTTGTGGAGCACAGCTCAGGCTGGCTGGAGTGATGAGATGGAGCACAGTGCAGTGATATTTGTTATTATTTTAAAACACCTTGTGAATATTAGTAAAACAACCTCCTCAGTGTCCGTGTCCACCCACTGTTGGCAATGTTGTGTGATCTGTAAGTCCACATGTAATATATGATTTAATAAGATTTACTGAAGAACTTGAGTTCTATTCAGACTTTTATTCTGCCTTCACCTGTATGGAAATGTAGCCCAAAAACTCAAATATATTTAGGTATGCAACTTCCACTGACAGCAGTGCAGGTGAGGCAGATAACCTCTGAGAATCTGAAGTCAAATACTTTCAAGACATGCATTAGAGGACAGGACAAGCATTTTGTTTCCCCTTTTCTTTCTCTCAGTGCTTTTTCCCAATGGGAAAATCACGTGGCAGCTTTCAAAATGATTTTTCATTTATTTTTTTCTGCCGTGCTTCACGTGTTTGATATTGAGGCAAGGTTAATGACATGCAGCTTGCATTCGGAATTGAAAGTGGAGATGTTTAAGGTTGTTCCTAGATCCTGTGGGTATATGGTAGATATTGCCAGAATATACAAGAGATTAAATGATGCTTATCAAAAATCAATGTATACTAATTTTTTCCTATCTGTGCAAATTTGCTGGGTTCACCACACAGTGGAGGCAATGCCTGCATTCCATACATCCTAGCTACCCAAATTCAAGGTCAAATCCTAAATTACTTCTTGAGGCAAAACTCTCAGGTAGTTGATTAATGTTTTGGCTGTGGTAGCACGTTAGGTTTCACCTTCTGCAATGATTATATATGAGGCGTCACTGAAGTCTTGTATGGAATCAAGGATGCTTGATTGATTCTTTTAATGCCTTTAAGTTGTTTCCATTTAAAAATACTTCTGGAAACTGTAGCTGTAATTAAAGGCAGGACAATGGCTCCCTCTCTCCATAGGGAAGCATAAGATGAATAGTGTGGGTGAAAAGAGACTTCAAATGAGTTTGTCATATTTGTAAGAGGTTTGTAAACTTAATGTGTGCCAAAAAGAGAGAAATGAGAGGAAAAAAATGAGAGAAAAAGATGAGAGAAAAAACCCTGCTAACCCAGTTCAACACCTGATTAGGCCACAGGGAAACCACAGTCAGAATCTGTTTGTATTGATGATTTCTTGTGTGACTCTTGGTAAATCCCTAATTTTCCTCCACGTTCCAGCAGAAAAACAGGCACAAACCCTCATCTTTCCTCAAGAAAGCATTGCTGAATCCAGCAGTGACCGTGAGGCATCCACAAACTCCACGTAAGGGAGGGCAAATAAAGTTTTCCTTGACTCTTTTTCCCCCTCTCACGACTGAGAGAGCCCGGCTACATCACCCAGTAAATTTATGTGTGTCTGGAGGCTCTCCGAGGGCTTGATTTACACTGTGAGTGTGGCTGGGCACAGTGCAGGTCTCAGATATGAAGCATATTGACCAAGGAAGCCTTTGCAATCGAAGGAAAAATTAACTGCTCTGTTGGAGGGCTCCATAAACTCTTTTCTTATTGCTGCTGAGCCCCAGTTGTCCAGCACAATCTCCTTCTGCCTGTGCAGTCTGCTGGGAGCTCCAGAGCTCTTCTACTTTCTACTGAACAATTAATCTTTTGGGGGTTGGGGGTGTTTTTTTGGTGGGTTTTTTTTTTTTTTGGTTTTTTTTTGGGTTTTGTGGGTTTTTTGGGGTTTTTTTTTGTTTTTTGTTTTTTGTTTTTTTGGTGTTTTTTGGTGGTTTTTTGGGGTTTTTTTTGTTTTTGTTTTTTGTTTTTTGGTGTTTTTTGGTGTTTTTTGGTGTTTTGGGGGGGTTTTTTGTGGGGGTTTTTGGGGTTTTTTGTGTCTTTTTTTTTGAGTTTGTTAGGGTTTTTTTTCCTATATAATCGTGCACTTAAAGCAACGTGTTGGGCACTGTTATGCATTTATTTACCGTGGTGGGTTAATCTCATCTGGGGAGGTATAGAAACCCAATCATGAGTGCTACAGTATATAAGCTAATTGCCAGGATAAAACCAAATGAATAATTACTTAACTTCAGAATGAGGCCTGGGGGAATTTTTCTTTAATAAAGGTTTAATTCACCAGTGATAATGAATGCAATCTCACATACTACTGAACAACACCATTAGCATAATGGCTAAGATACAAAAACTATAATTAGAACAAAACAGAAATGTTAATTACAGCCACGAAGGTGCCCAAGGAAAAGGGAATTATCCTTTACCTGTCAAACGGGCTCCTGCCTGTGTAGCTTCAGTAATCCCTGCCAATGGGTCATCAATTCTGCTCCAGTGACTGACAGGCAGAAATTAAAATCTGAGCCTTGCTCAGTTGTTGATTCCAGAGGGGGCTGCGATGCCCACGAGAGATTTTCACACTCAGGAGCTCGGGTGGGGGCACTGGAGGCTGCTCCTCTAATCACAAAGCTTAAAAATTCAGCTCCCACCTACCCCAATCCCACCTTTTGATTCCTTTTAGCACAAAGGTTCAGGAATATGAGATCTCCTCCAAGTTTATTTGCCAGCCCCAGGCGTGTTTGCTGCGTTGCTGGGTGGGGAAATGTGGGAGACTCTTTGCTGGGAAGTTTGCTGATAACAAGCAGCTTCATTTCCTGCACTAGCAACAATAACCAAAGCTCTTTGTACACAAAAAAAATTTAACAAACTCTTATATCTGGCCTAAATGAAACCTGGGAGGTGTCCTCATGGAGGGGCACTCCTTTGTGCTGTTCCTGGTGTGTTTTCTCTAATCTCGTGCCACTCAAATATTAAATTTGCAGACTCAAGGACTCAAAAGTTATAAAATATGAGAATGAGCGTTGCATTTTTCCCTCTTGCAGGACTCAGAGCATAAATTGGACGCCAATTGAATGGGAAATATTCAGTTTTTTGTTTTTATCTTCATCATTCTGTGTTTGATTCCAGACCTTATTTAGCACACATCACCAAAACCCTGCACTGAATACAAAATTACCAATTTCTCCATAGAATTTTTTGTGGCATTCTCAGCAATTTTTTTTTTTTTTTTTTTGGTGGTGCTCTCAGCTCTCACTACAATTAATCTATCCTTCCAACACCTCTAAGAAATCATATAATTGAAGCACAGGGAGATGAAGGCCACTTTGCTAAATATTCAGTAATTTGGGTGCCTGCTTTGATACAAATAAGTTCTAATTCATGCAGCAGTGCACACATTTAAAATATTATCCACTTGTACTTTACACGAGCCTTTAGCATGTCCATAAAGAGGAAATATCTGTAAAATATTATTTATTTTGTGATGAGGGCAGGGGAGGAGCTCAGTCCCTCATGGTGGCATTGGGCCACCTGACCCATGGGACAACCCCTCAGCCTGAGCAGCTCTGCCTCTGGCACAGTCTCTGCAACAAATGGAGGAGAAAACAAAAAGGCTGGGAAAGAAAAAAAGGAAAACGATAAAAACATCGGGAAATCAGAGTTGTTTGGGTTTTTTTATTTAGTTGGTTGGTTTTTGTTGTTGTTGTTTTGGGGGTTTTTTTGGTGGTTTTTTGGTTTTTTGGGGGGGTTTTGTGGGTTTTTTTGTTTGTTTGTTTGGGGTTTTTTGGGGGTTTATTTGGGTTTTTTGTTGGGGTTTTTTTGTTTTTTGGGGTTTTTTGGGTTTTTGTGGGTTTTTTATGGGTGGTTTTGTTTTGGTTTGTTTTTTGTTTCTTTGGGGTTTTTTTTGTTTGTTTGGTGGGGTTTTTTGGTGTTTTTGGTGGGGTTGGGGGTTTTTTTTGTGGTTTTTTGTGGGGTTTTTTGTTTTGTTTTGTTGTTGTTTTTGTTTTGGGGGGTTTAATGGGGGGGTTTGGGGTTTTTTGGGGTTTTGGTTTGGTTTGGTTTTTTGTTTGTTTGTTTGTTTGCTTGTTTGGTTTTTTGTTGGTGGTTTTTTGGGGTTTTTTTTTTGTCATTGTGTTTTTTAATTTCCTTGCAAACTGGAGAACCTGGAGGCAGATCTTGGTGGGAAAAGCCCTTCTGCTCTTCAGCTAACACCATTTCCTAAACCTAGGGGAGGCTGATTTCAGTATTTATATCTGAATTTATCCCAGTCCAGGCAGGGAATAAACCCTGCCTGTGATGGGCTGAGAGCAGCTCAAGCAGGGCACTCACTGAGGTCCAGCAGAGATCAGTGAAACTGGAACAGGAAAATTATCAAAACTCTGATGTTTGAGTAGATCTCCCACCACCTGGCTGCACAGGATGTGATTCCTTTCCTGTTTAAGCTGGATAACCTAGGCAAAATGGATTGGAGTTTTGTTAGATGAGTTTTGTTTGTTTGAACAAAATAAAATCCAGCACCATGATGGGGTTTTAATGCAGTAAACAGGATGTTGTGGGTGAGTGGTTGAGGGGCGAGAATTCTGGGCTGTGTTTCTGTTCATGGACTTTATGCAGTGAATATTTAACATGAAATGCGTAATAACAGTGGTTACAGCATGGATCAGACACACCAAATGCTCCTTTCTTGAAATTCCATGTTCCAGGCCAAAGAAAAACTCAAAAACACAAAAAGCAGCCAACCAACCCACACCCAAACCCAAACCCAAACCCAAACCCAAACCCAAACCCAAACCCAAACCCAAACCCAAACCCAAACTCAAACCCAAACCCAAACCCAAACCCAAACCCAAACCCAAACCCAAACCCAAACCCAAACTCAAACTCAAACCCAAACCCAAACCCAAACCCAAACCCAACCAACCAAACCCAAACCCAAACCCAAACAACAACACTCACACACAAAAAAAAAATTCCCAAAAAACAACACAAAACCCCCAAAAAACCCCCAGTAAAAACCCAAAAAACCAAACAAAAAACAAATGACAAATAAACCCAAAAAACAACAACAACAACAAAAACCTAACACCAAAAAAACCAAAAAAAAAACCCCCCCAAAAACCAAACCAAAACAAAAAAAAACCCACCAAAAACCAACCAACCAAAAAAAAACCCAGACAACCAAACCAAAGTATATTAACTTGATAAAAGAAAAAACTAATTATCCAAGAAGGCAGAGGATGGTGGATCTCCCACCCCTGCAGGTTCTCAGGATCATACTGAATTAAATGCAGCCCAGCCTGATGTGGCCTCACAGCTCAGCCGCAGGTGGATTTTTAAAAATTTCAGGATTTTTAAATTTTATTTTCAGCAGCAGGTGGGACCAGAGACATCCCGGGGTTCCTTCCAACCTGAATTATTCCCTCTCACGAGAAAAGTGCTTTCACAGGAAAGGGGGTTGGTGGTGCTCCTTGTGAGAACTTGTGGAAAAATTAACAAAATTAAGTTGAAGCCATGCTTAATGAGGAGCTCAGAAGTACCTGCAGCAGGGTGGGAATGCTCACCAGGCAGAGCCTTCACTCTCCCCCATCTGTCTCATCATTTCACAATGTCTAGAAAAGCTATTTACAGGCAATTTCCAGCCACAGCTTTTGCAATGATTTTTTTTGCTTTTATCTCAGTAATTCTGTTTTTGAAGACCTGTTAGCCCTACTAGACAATGAGAATATATCTGTCTCAGTTGGTTTTTACATTTCAGAAAATGCTTGTTTTTAATTTTGGGGCAGAAATTACCTATTAGGCTAAACTGCCCACTCCACCAGAATCCTGTGCAACTTTAACAGATCTCAATTCACCCTGTTTAAATTACGATGCACAAAGCTAAACAATCTTCTCGTGTGAATTTGTCTTTCATGCAAAGTAAGGTTTTCTGGAAAAAAAAAAAAAAAAAAAAGCTGTAAAACTAACAAAAAAGAACAAAGGAACAGCTGTAAGTCAAGAGTTCTTATGCCAACACACTGTTCAGCTGGGTTCCACATTCGTCTCCATCCCCCACATCATGCTGATTACAAACTTAGATGCAGTTCTAATGTTTTCATTTAATTCATTTTTTCCCCCATATTTGAAATTCATTGTATTTAGCCAGCATTCAGTTTGAAACCTGCAATATCAAAAGAAACCCCCTCAGGTGCAGGGAATTTGAATAACCAGGTCCACACCATCCCTGAACCTCAGTCCACCGGAGCCTCCCTGGGACCATTCCAAATGTGCAAAGGAAACAAATGTCCAAATTACTCTCAGCAGTGGAGAGGTAAGAGATTAAATAAGGCAGATGATTAAAATATTGATACTTTTATTACAGTAATGCCTTCAGTCCTCCACAGAGATGCTGGCTCTGCTGTGCCAGGTCCACAGGATGGAGCTTCACAGGGGGATTTACAGTCCAAAACCTGATTTTATCAACACCCATCTTGTAGCATCAGGACAGGATCAGTCAAAAATGAGCGTTGGGAACAAACAAAAATGTGAAACAGCTCTTCAGGGTGCCCAGTAAGCCTGAGGCAGAGCTGGGCACAATTCCCAAGGCTCCACAGCTCTGTTTTTGTGCCCTGGCTGTAAACAAATCCATTTCTGTGTTCTTCCAGGGCTGGCTGCAACGCATTTTCCAGCTTTGAAGGTGCTTCACTTTTCCCCAGAATATTGCCATGTGTCACAGTTACTCATGCTGCTGGATTCTCTGCTATGCCTCTTAATTTCAGGATTTTTTTTTATTTTCCCCCTCTTTTTCTTGCAAAAGTTCCCAAATTCCCAATTTGACCTGCCATTAACTAGCAGAGTCCTCCAAGGCAGTACAACATCCCAAAGACAAGGAACAAATCGAGATATGCAGAATGAACAATGCAGTGCACAACCTTAATAAATCCATCTTCCCTGCTCACACTGCACAATCCATTTGATGTATTGCTGAAATATGGGCAATGACTGAATAAAGCCCAGAGAGCTGAAGGACAGCTTTCTCCTAAAAACTGGGAAAAAAAATAATAAATAAAAATGAGGCATAAAGGAAAACTTGAAACCTTTAATTCCATCCTTTGGCATGTTGTAGGACAGCAGGTTTTATGTTATTTATTTATCTGCTAACTGGAAATTCCACGTCCTGAGATGGGTGCAAAAGGGAAAGGCTCTGCTCTGTGATAACAAGATCTTGATTTCTCCAAGGAATGAAGTCTTTCAGAGCAAGGACTGATTTATTGAGGTGAAGAAATTTTATGCAACCTGATCCTTTGCTATCAGCTCAAGGCTTTACAAGTGAAAATACCAAGTAGGGGTTTATTCAAACCAAATTTGAACCAGAAGTCATCTGCATAATGCACACGTCCTTCTCTGCATCTGTATCAGGGGCAAAAAATAGCAGAGATGTTGCAAAATACCTGCTGATAGACCATATTCCTTATTTATCAGGAGAGTTCCTTTAGCTACAGCTAAACCACGACTTTTTATTTGGTGTATTGTTGCACTATATCCAATGGCTGAACACAGCTCACACCCAGTTTGCCTGTAATGCAGCTAATAATTCTCTTTTTTGCAGGGTAAGTAAGAACCCAAAGAGCTCATTTCCTTACCCTCTACCTGGAAGCCAGGATATATCTATCGGTTCCTAACTCTGTCAGGCTGCTGCCATTTTTATTTACTCGATATGCCAAAAAATTCCATTACACAGTATATTTTGTTACAACTCCTTAGACTTTTTCAGCACTTTTTATCAGGGGACTCAGGAGGGAGAGTTAGGCTGGCAAGGATGTTTGGATCTGAATTATTTCATAAAAGCAAGAATTGAAAAAACATGATTCCTCTCTTATCTCTGTATTTATTTTATTGTACAAGACATTCTCCTTGACTCCAAACCAGGCTCTTTTAAAAACTTGCCATATTCTGAGGCATGGGTTTAAAACCTAAATTTAGGCTCTCGAATCTGAAATGTGTTTGCCTGCAGGGTGCCAAAGCTCAAATTCACCCTTCATATCAGGGAGTGCAGTTTCTCTGGCTTCACTTTCACCATCAATGAATAAGTTTATTCGGTCTCCAGGATGTACTTTACCACCTGTCAACACCATTTTTTGGTTGTGATGTTTTTATAATGAAGCTTTGCCACCTTCCACTAATTTCCAAGCGAGCCCGACCTTCTCTTGGAACAAGCAAAAACTTCACAATTAACTGGTGTTGGTTTGTTCCTTTTCAGCAATCTACACTGATTGCTGGGCTTTGGAAAGAGACTGAACATGTATTTATTGACTAATCAAAAATACAGTAAAAGTAGAAAGACACAGCAATATTTAAAATCTAGCTGATTACCCTTTGGTGGCAGATGACTAACAGCTTACCTCAGCAAAGCAAAAATTGCTGCCAAAGGTTTCTTCATAGAAATAATCCTTATTTATTATCCAAGTTCACAGCTGTATACACTGCAGGCAGTAAGGAAAAACACTTAAAAAGCACGATGCTAAAAAAACAAACCCCCAGCTTACGTGACCATGGTGCTTATTGAAGGTCCAATTCTTCCTCATTAAACCCAACAGGAGGGGCCCTGCCGATGATTTTAGTGGTAAAGGAAATCATCTCAGGGAAAATATTCAAAGCCATAAAGCTGCATTCTGCTCATTAGCAGTAAATGTGTGATTCTCTCTGGCATGAACATGGAAAGTGCTAAACAGCTCCAAGAGTTCTCAGGTTTCTCAATAATCTGCTTTTTTTGAAATAACAGGACAACAATAAATGCAATTTTCTGCCCCCCCATGTACACATGCAGCCCCAGAAGTCTAACCCTAGTATTTTTTCCAGAAAAATTGATTATACACAGCTGTTGTAATAGCTCTTTTGGGGCTGG
Organism: Prinia subflava; assembly: GCF_021018805.1. Taxonomy (NCBI): domain Eukaryota; kingdom Metazoa; phylum Chordata; class Aves; order Passeriformes; family Cisticolidae; genus Prinia; species Prinia subflava. The sequence continues at coordinate 12,317,083 of NC_086264.1, read as the reverse complement.
GTCAGCAAACTTTACATGGAACATTATTTTTAGAAGACATTGAAATCTTACCTATTATTACTAATCGCTGTTCAGTTTGATAAAATGTATGGGAACAAGACCAGATGAAAAAAGTAACATTTACTAAGGAATTGAACCACTTAGCATGGTTTGCTAGGAGGGAGGAATACAAGGAAATAATCTGCTATTCCTCTCCTGCCATGCACTCTGTCTTCCCCTTACATAAACTTTATTTGTCCTTCCTGAGCAACATTTTCATACAGTTAGCAGGAGGCAAATATGAAGCTGAGCATGGCTGGGTGACAAAACACCAGATTTGATTTGAAATGAGGAGGATTAAACAGAATTCTACCCCTTTCTTGCTGTATCACAACTGCAGGAAGCCATTGCCTTTGGAATAAGAGATCTGATCCTGCTTTTCCTGATGGATGGTTGGTGAGGGATGTGTGGTTCAGCAGCCACACCTCAGCCTTGCTCCAAGGTGGGAAAAGGAAGGAATAATGTGCCCTGCACAGAGCCTGGAGCCCTGTCAGGACTGGAAAAATTATTCTGGCAATGAAAATCCACCTTGCAGGAACAGCAGGGCAGAGAAGAACAAAAAACTGGGGAGCCTGGATGGGCAAACGAGCCCCTGACATGAACCAAAGAACAGAAAACTTGGCTGACTGAGTGGGGAAAAAAAAATTAGAGTAAGGAAAATGTGTGGGACACCTTTGTCAGTCCCTTGAGGTTAAAGCTGGTGAAAACCCAAGAGCTTCTGTGCCATAAGGTGTCCCAAAAAGAGCCATGTGAGGGTGGAGTGATGACTCAGAGAGCCCACAGGGACCTCTCAGGGAATTACAGGCTGACATACATCATGCAGCACCACCAGCTCAGCTCCCACAAACATGAGGAGAGTCCTGTTAAATCTGGACTAATTATCCGTGTCTCCAGGCTAATTAGTTCAGGTTCCACATGGTGGTGTTGTCCTGGTTGAAGAGCTCAAACCCTGCAGTGCTACAAACTGAATTCCATCACTCAACAAGGGCAGCCCCTAAAGTAACAAACACAAGATATTTAAAATTTTACAAGTCCAAGCTGCTGCTCTAAGTCATACTGAAAAAAAACAGCAATTTGTGCTGGTTATGAGTGAGAGGTGCCCTGTGTTTACCCACACCACACCAGCTCAATTCTCCATATATATATATATATAAATATATATATAAATTCTCTCTATATATATAAATTCTCTAGAAATTTTATATATAACCATTGATGGGATGAAATCCCTCTAGCCAGAAACCTTCTGGCATCTTGGTAAAGAATTTATTTTTAAATTATTTTTTTTTAAAGTCTTTTTTCCTACAGATTTTCTAGTTCATGTCTTCTTTTAGCACATTTTTTTCTGCTCTCCTCAATGTGTTTATAATGGTCAAAATGTCATTCAATCCCACGGCTCAGCAGCTGGAAAATGCTGCCCAGATGTTTCAGGCCAGTTTTCAGACCTTGTGTTCATCAAACCAAAAACTTCCTCATTTTCTGGAGTGCAAAGCATCTACATTGTAACTGTGTTGCTCAGCAGGCATTTCAAAAATATATATTTTCTTTAAAGGTAAGTATAAACAAAAGGACTCTGTGAGAGTAAATTCATATTTGCCTATTCTCTCATTATAAATTATGTGATCTTTCCAAATAGAAGCACTAGAATAATTAAACTAATTTTCCAAAATTATTCTAGTATATTCAATTACAGATTTTAATTATTTTGGAGAAATAATTCACAGTGTTAATGAAAGAGACAGTAGTTAGAATCATGGCAGAGTATGGGTTTCATGTCTCTGCATTCCATAAGCCTTATTAGAAATGTAAATCAAATATTTGATGAATACTAAGAGTCTATTGGGACATTAAAATGAGTATTACCATTGTGACTCTGAGAATCAGGTTGAAGTATAACAGAAGTCAGTTAAGGTAAGTGGATTTCGATGCCAAAGGGAACATTAGCTGTTTTATAGAGGCCTCTGGAGCATCACCAGGTATTAAATGGGAAAAAATAGATGTTTAAATAACACTCAGGTGGTGACACAAACCAACAAAAGGCACCAGAATTTCCAAGTTTCCCCTATTATTTCATATATATTGACCTCATCTCCCATGCAAAATTAACTGAGGACAGCAGGATGATGGGGAACATAGAGATGGCATAGGGGAGTTGCCTCTGAACCTCCCAATTTGATATTCCCTGATCACCCACTGCCAGTTAATGAGAAATTTGACACTTTTGAGGACAGGAAGGTCCTGGCACACACCTTAAAATATGATTTTGTATTCACTGTGCAGTAAAACCTTCCAGACCTCACCACGTTCTACAAAGGGAATTTTGGTAGCCTCAAAGATTGAACTGCCCTCAGCAATTAAACCACTTCCACATATTTATAGTTAATATTTATATATATAATTAAAGTATTTTGAAAACTGTGCAAGATGAAATGTATCTTTTTCAGGAGTTATCACATTTTGGAGAAGAACAAAGATGAGCTGCCTCTCCCAAGCTGACAGACAAAGGCTCAGTCAGGGAAACAGCTATTACACATTTTATTCCATCTCATTTATGCACCAAGCACCATGTCCCATCGCTTTTTGTGAACTTTTAAGCACTTATCTACCTCAACTTCATGTCCATTTGAAGGGAAAGAAGAGTTACACTATCTAGGAGAAAAGTATAAAAATTCTGTGTGCTCTCTCTACCACATCCTAAGTGAGAAATCAAATAAGCACAACTGGTGTTCTTGGGGTGAGGAGGTAACTCTGTGCCTTCAAATTCGTGTAGGCCAGGGTGAATTCTGAAGAGAAATTGTAAATAAATGCACATTTGTATTTAACAGAACATTTTAACCACGTTTACAGCAGGGCTGGTGGCCGGACCAGGGTACTCTGGCCTGTGTGGGTAACACAAATTGCATTTTCTGTTTCTGTTTGCCACCCCCAGGAGGAGCATAGTGATCATCAGCAAAGAGCAAAACACTCAGGCAAATTAAGCTCTTAAGCACGGAGTCTATCTTGCTTTAAAAAGGAAACAACAAAAAGAGAAACACGGGCTTTTGTCTGTATGTGTGTGGAAGGTTGGAACAAACACTGATTAGACAGCTCTTGCATCCAGCAGGGATTCTTGCACGCTTGTTGACAAACATCCCAGATGTTGTGGGAGTTCTTTAACCTTTTAAACCCAGATTAATCTGTAATTCTTTCAGAGGAGGATCAGCAGTCAAGGAGAAGGGTATGCTCTGTGTGTTTTATTTCCTTTTGCTGCAGCTGACAGTGAATGAGCCACAATCTTAAAGACCTGAAGGAGTCATTAGATAAATTTGCATTTATCCTTGATCCACCAACCATTATGAAGGAAATGCAAAGCTCCACAACAGCTCTATTAAGACATTTTATTAATGCATCTATTCATTACCACCAGCTCTCCTGTACAGTGGAATTTAAATTTCTTAATGTTATATTTGGCTCAAATGGTCATAAGGATAACCCTCACCTCCCCCGGGGCTCACTGCTGCATAGGTGTGGAGAATATTATTAAATAAGACTACAATGGAGGAAACTCCTGGGTACTGTGTTCTGCCAGATGCATGAGGGCTATTACACCTTTGTTCCTACTACAGCATGCACAGCTTGTCCTTTAAAATTTTCTTTAATAAAAAACAAACAGTTTTAGGAGGCAATTTTCCGCCAGCGATGCAGGAAACGTATTTTTCCTTCAGAATGTGCATGGTGCTCAACACAGAGGGGTCCTGCTCTATAAATAAGGCTTTTCTGGCATGGCTGCAACAGAAATTGCTGTTAGGTGTTGTTTATTTAACAATTTATGCACATTTACACGTGTAAACCACAGCAAGGAAGAACTGAGAGAGAAAACTTGGTGCATTGGTGAGAGCTGCAGTGGGCCAGTGCCATTTCTGAGCTGAACCTCCTAATAGGTGAGGAAATTAAAATAAATGTAAAATCTGGGCACTTCTGTGCTTAAATGAAGAGATGGTTTAACTGCCTCCCTGCAAATACAGAAAAAACCTACAGTGAGACAAGGCCAGCGTAAATTGAGATGGCTTAAAGGCAATGATTCAAATTCTAGGCAATATTGCACATTCTTAGCCCAAACACAAGATGTTTTGTGTAAATACAGGACTTGTTATCAAGATCAAAGATGAAAAAATATGGATTTTAGTAGAGGCAACTCCGAAGGGCCAATTGCAGAGAAAATCCTCACTGTGTTTACATGTTATTTGAAAACAATCCAATTATTAGGATCCTGCAACTGTGAACAGTTTGCCTTCACAACATATAAACACAACTATTTCCCCAATCCAGTCCCAACCATCATTAATAGCAGTAATTGCAGGGAGTGCAGAATGCAGAAAATATCAAGATATTGTGGCTGGGCTCTTCAGCAAATATAGAAAATAACTCCCAACATTTAACCTCCAGGCATGCATGGTTCCTCTGAAATCAGTGTAAAGGTTTAGCTGAATAGAACATGCAGAATTTTGAATAAACCAGAGGAAAAAAAAGAAAAAAAAAAAATTAAAAAATATTTTAAAAAATTAAAAAAAATTAAAAGGAAGAGAAAAATGAGATGAGAAAATTTTAAGAGGCCTGAATTTTTTTTGACCTGTGCTCAGACTAAACAGCCACCTGCTCCCTTTTCTTGGTTTAATCTTCCATGGATCAGTCCACAGCCATGCAGGATGCAATGTTAACCTCAAAAAGTTCAGTAATTATCAGCAGATCTCTCCACCATCCTGCCCAGACACGTAAAGCTCCTCTCCTCTCTTGTCTCTCCACTCCTGAACAGGCAGACTGATGTTATGGACAGAATATTCCATGTTCTATCTGCTTTTGCACCAGAATATTGCTGCATCAAATCAGTATTCAGAAAATCCAAACATCAACCAGTTGCAGTGTCCCTCCCAAGAAATTTAGCAAGGTTTCACTCTGCTCATGACTTGTCTTCAGAAATAATGACATTTATCTTGTAAAACTGAGGAAGAGAGGCACTTTGCAGATAAGTGGAATTTATTCAAAATGCTTCCATGTTAAAAATCACTTTATGGGTGCCCTTTAGACTCAGGCACATCTCCATGTTTTAGCAATTATCCATCATTTACATGTTCACAGTTTAGAAGAGTTTTAAAATCAAAATGCATTAGAAGCCTACACTGCCTCAAATGGCCAAACAAGCCTTGATAGCACTTCACACTTAAGAGACTCTAAATAAACTAAATAATGACCAGGCAAGCATGAACCTTTCCTGGTGTGTCTGTGAACACAGGGAAAAGTGGCAATAATCTCCCAAATCCAGGATGTAAGACAAAAATCTGTCTCACAGTCACAAAATCTCCTGTTACCATAGTGATGGGGACTGAGCAAACGACTAAAAATACCTGGTTTTATTCACACTGTCTTGAGAATGTGACCTAAATGACACATGAGAGATGATTTTCCTTGAGAGTTTGATGGCATTTATGAGGAGCCAGCTCTGGAAACAAACCCCGTGTGTGGTCAGACACTCAGAGAGACCAAATTCTCAAAGATGCAGCTTGGGAAGAAAGTTCTGTGGGACAAGGAACGCAAAAAATGCAAAAAGTTATGATCAAGAGAAGCCATTCACAAGTCAAATGCATCAATTACACATGGGTTTTTCTCACTAAATAAAATTGAACTTTAAAAGCATTCTTTGGAGCTGCTAATACATAAAATTAACCATAACCTCTAAAGAAGAATATTGTCCACAAGAACTGTGGCTGTTGAAGTTAGGAGAACTCAGCTTATCTTGGGTTCACAACGGCTACAAATATCATTAAAACCCAAAATTAGGTTAATAAAGTGTGCCACAGGAGGAGCTGCCAGTGGCATCTCCCACACCCTGTTCCATTAAACCATTTAAGAATATTTTCATCTTAGAATGTTTCTAAAAGTTCCTGCACTCAGCAGTTTAAGGGTGTTGGAAGGCAAACACCACAAATATCACTAATATCAGTGTACAAAGGGGTTAATGTTCTGCCACAAAACTGCTCTGCACCCTCTTGAGGGTATTTTAAAATACTGTGGGGTTATATTCCAGCATTCTTAGACACAGTGGAATTCTGGAAATATGTGCTTTATTTCAAGTATAATAATAAAATACTCGGGTTTTGAAAAAGGTCATCAGCATCAGCTAAGGTCTGTCCTGACTGCACTTCTAAGAATAGTGGTTTCTTATTCATGCAAGGAAAAGGAAAAAAAAAAATATAAAAAAGCCCAAAACCTGCAGGTGAAATTTTGTACCATTGTAAAGGATTTATAAGAAACCCCTTACCCGAACAGGCCAGCTGGAGGACACAGTGAATTCCACTAGGAAATATTGAATATCCACAGTATCTCCAAGCTTCAGACAGATCATTTCTGTCACCTTTTTGTCAAATTTTCCCTAGGAAAGCACAATTTCACCAACTGAAAAAGAAAATCTTTTGTCAGACATACCTTTACAATAAGGTATTAAATACTGGACGGGTTTTTTTGGAAATGATTTCCAGAAATATTTTCTAGTTTTTTAGAAATATTTCATCAAAACCATTCTTGAAATGCTTTGTATGAAAACACAAAGGTTCCATGCTGGGGTATTTTGATCCTGATTTATTCCTGCACTGAGGGAAAAGCCATGCAGCATCCTTGCTAATGGAAATTGTGCTGAAACAAATCTTTTTTCCCATATTAGAACCTCTCAACATGAAAAGGTGATGATCAGAAGTAACCAAGAATTCTGACACTACTAAAATCTAAAGGCTTAATGAATTAAAAAACCAAAATAAAACTTTTACTGTCTTGAATGTGCTGTGTTCCACCTTCTGATACATCTTTGAGAGCAAACAACAGCTTCAAGTTCTTCTGCATTTCCAGGGTGCTTTTCCTATCTCAAAAAGCTGCCAAGATTTCCAAGTGAATTCCATTTTTCTTGTGATTTTGAAGGTCAAGGTGTTTGTCACTAGAAGTTAAAGGACAACAGATTAATTTTTTTTTAAAAAAAAAAAAGATTAAAAAATCTGGAAGGCAAATTGTAATGTGCACCTAAAATAATTACAGAATTTATTATTTACATGAATAGCTTGAAAAGATTGAAAAGGAACTCTTGGTCATTTACCATCTCCAATTACAGAATTAGCATCCAAATCTTCTTGCCAAACGTTCTGCTGCAGCTGGGCAGATCTGTACAATGCCCATGGCTTTGCAAACTATAAGAATTAAGTTATTTTCAAAATTGTTAGCGTTTTGAATTCTTATTCGACTGTACAGCTCTGGTTTTGTTTGGGTTTTTATAAAAAATATGAAAAGTCATACTTTTGTGTGCAAAATTTGAGTAAGACTAAAGTAATATTTTACCTGCCAGCTCTTACAATTGGTAATACAAGTTATAGCTGAAAACATTGAAAGCTTTAAGTGTCTCTTCCATATGAATGCAAACTTTCATGGATTTTATTAATGTGTATTCATTAAACTTGCCAGGAAATTTCACACACACTCTCAAAAAAAAAAAAAGCAAGATTTTAGGAGACAAGAGAAATGCATTGAAACCAATCCTTTTCATAAGAACACAGCAGGAAATGCTGTATTGGAGATTTTCCTGTCAAAACAAGATAACAGAAATACCAGAAAAGTGAGGATATTCAATATCCTGGAATATATGTGTATTTGCTGCAGTAAAATTACTAAAAGTAATTTTAAAACTCGGAAAGCTCTCAATTTTATCTTGATACAGAATGAGTAGAAAAGGAGCTCTTTGAAATTTCATCTCTACAGTCCTCCTAGGTGATTACCTGACTATCCCCCAGCTGAGAAAACGATCACAATATATATGATAAATAACAAAAAAAATGTTACATTTTGCATTTCAAGCAGTGTCCCCGGCAGAAACGTAAACCAAACCATAGCTGAGGATTTTCCATCAACGACATTTAGGTTTTCTTTTTGTCCTGAAGACAAAATTCTGAATAGAAATAGTCATTTTATACTAAAGGTCATGAGTAGCTGTGTGCATAAAGCCAGTTGTAATTTTATTTAATACAACCAGCTTGTGCCAAGGCTAAACCAATCTGCTTGAAATAGCTTTGAATTAAGGGGAAAATGGGGTTTTATGCCTGGTCTTCATTCAGTAAGGTGTTAGTAACATAAAATTCTCAAGAAATGGAGATCTGGGTATTTCTCAAAATGTTGTCTCTTGGTAGTTTGTTTGTTTGCTTGTTTGTTTTTGAGGTTACAATATATTGAGGTTTTTTAAAAGGAAAATTACTCAGATGATGAATTTCATCTGAAACTGATTATTTTCTGGCATTCTATAGCATTTTCTCCATGCAACCAAAAGCCTGCAGGATTTCTCATCAGACCATCTTCTTATAATTAAAAAAATACCATTTACATTTATTCATCACTCCTCTCCATGCCACAAGGACAAATCTGTCCCATCAGTATTGATCTCTCTACTGGATTATCTACATGGATATATAGAGCAAAAACAGCATTTCTAGAGGTTATTTTTTGCTAAATTTTGAGAAAAAGTTTATCCAAGGCAATTATCTGTGTTGGGAGGGCAGGGCCCATTGTGCTGCCTTAAAGGGGGAAAAGCTTGAAATGTTGTTATAACATTATTTTTAGATTTATTTCAGATTCCACTCAAAGTTTGACTCTTCAAACAAAATCCTCAAATCAGTGTGTAAGCTGAGGAAGAGATAAATTACTTGAGGAAGGGAGGGTACTTGGACAGAAGGAGAAAAAATCTTCCAAAAATCAACACATTTAATTATTGCTTTTATTTAATGAAAATGTGTTTCAGAACAGTTCTGATTAAGTTACCATTACTTTTTTTTTTTGTAGATCCATGATAAAAAAAAAATAAAAATGAGAAAGATATGGACAAGTGGCTGTTTGAAAGATCAAGTGTACAATCAAACCCTCACTTAGGTACAGCAGCTGTCTGCACTACAGATGTCTTTGTAAAATCAAATTTATGCTGCAGATCTGATGGGAGTGCATTGAATGGCTCTTCCTACTGAATTATACATGGGGCAATTTTTTTTTTTTATAATATCACAATTTAATTTCATGCAATTTACATATTCTGATTAATAGTGCCGTGCAAAGATATATTTAATATGCTGTGGTACTGCTGTATAAATAATGTCTGATATCAGTATTTTGTGCTGTTCTTTAGGATTAATTAATGTAAAGGTTGTATTCAAGTTACACTGTTCTTCCTGTATATTCCACAAAAATGTATTCTAAACTACTTTTTGCTTAATGTAATTTCTTTCAGTTCCACTGTATTCTAATGAGAACTTTTACAGGAAAATGTGTTGTTTTAATGGAAGAAGACAGCTAAATGTAAAAAAAAAAAAAAAGGTGCTTTTTATTTAATAACTGTTTACTCAAGCAGAACAAATAACGAGCATGATGTTTGAAAAGGAATTTCTATCAATTTATCTGCATTGATGTATATTCCATCACTTACAAATTTCAGTTCAGATAATGCTACTAATTAGTTTTGGCTGATATTGGAGTATTTTGTATGCCCCATTTATAAAAGCTGTTTGCCCATCTGTTAATAGGTTGGAAGTGATTAAAGGACACTTATTTTGGCTGTTGCAAAGGCCAAATCATTTTAAAGCTGCAAATATGTGACAAAATCAGCTAAAGGTTTGCCAAGTTCAGGACCTGATTTTCTTACAGCATTGTGGTGTCTGCTCCCTTTCCCTCCTGCCTAAAGCACCTCTGAGTTTTCAGTGTATAAAAGCAAAAATTCATTTTACTGTGGCAGGCTACACCTTCTATCTGTTTGTTTAAACTGAGGTTTTAATGAACTTTGAATGTTTTTTAGAAATCTAACATTTCTGCTGTTTGTCTAGTGGCTTTGAAGCATTGCTCCTGAGAGCCTAATTAAAATGGGGCTGACAAGAATACTCAGGATCACTGCATTTTAATACCTGTGCCTGCTTTTCCTGTCTGTTATTTCATCAATGTGCAAAGAAAAAAAAATGGGAAAACCACAGGAAAAAGAGGAAAAATATAGGATAAATAGTTTGGTTGACGAGGACATTTTAATGGACAGTGAGCTGGGAACCAACAGAAAATCAAAACCTCTAATGATACAAGATTTGTATGTGTCATTATTGAGAGATAATTAGCAAATTCTGTTCCATCCAGGTAAGAGTATTTCAGTCATAAACTTAACTTCAGTGAAGAATAACCCTTGTAAACTCCCACATACCATTTCCATCCTATGGCCCACCTGAAGGCAAAGCCCACATTTAAATTACACTCTTTTTCCACATATATTTAATTTAATTCTTTGCAGTTTGAGGAGAGAACCCAAGCTGACCCTTACTGCCAATGAAAAGTAGCAGTGGAGTTGTGAAAAGAGCACTCACACAGATGTCCCAGTAAGATATTTTCCAGATATATCCCAGATATATCCCAGATATTTTCTGCAAACTCCTGAATACTTTTCTCTTGACTGAGTTTGAACTGTAATACCAAAGGGAAAAGACCAATAACTCGCTCTAGACTTACTCTCTTCATCTGCAAATTTAATTTTATAAATGAGCAACATAAAGTGCTACCGACACACATTAAAGAAATACCACCTGCTTCGAAGTGCTTTAATGGAAAATCTGTCTAGCACTTTCTTTAATGATTATATGTCTTAAAAATTCAACAAATGAAAGGATTATCACCGAAATCATATTAATCTGCAAAGGATTAACAGCCTACTGTTGAAAGACTTCATGAACTGCAATAGGAGAGGATCTGAAATAAAAATGCAAAGGGCTTTTCACATAAATAGTGCAGGAAGACTGTCAGAGGTTGAAGCAGCAAAAGTGAAAATGGGCTGAAATGGAGAATGGGGATGTGAATCAAACACATCAGCAGTGAAATTAAAAGAAAATCACAGAAAATATTCTCTAAGCTGTAACATCCTTAACACCTGTATATGCATTTTCTTCTGCAAGTTTCTGTGACTGGCTGCACTCTCACTATCATTTGTAATTTTAGACTAATTTAGATACATTATTTGAAACGTCTTGTTTAAAGAAGGAAAAATTTTATTGAGCATTCTGAACTTAATGAAACACTGAAAATGAGGCCTTGGCTTCCTATGGATACATTTCTTTTGAGAGTTGGAAAGACCTCCCACAGTCTGCAAAATACTTTGTCTCCAACAAATTGGAGTTTAGCTTCTAGAATTTCAACTCACAAAAAAATGTTTTATTTTTCTTCTATATCTTCCCTGCCTGTAGGACATTAATGGAATCGTGGCCAGGCATTCCTTGTTATTTAATGGCCAACAGAGTTCATTTCATCAAACCTCATTCAGCAGTTATCCATATTCATGAAGACACTTAAGGATGTGTTTGATTTTAGCTTTAGTAGGATTTAAGGATATGTTTAAAGTTAGGCACACACTTAAAATGCTGTGCTGAATTTGGATGGAGGCAATCTCATGCTTACCTGAGCTAAAGTTAAAATTAAGCATATGCTTAAGTATTTTGCTGAATACAGATGGAGTGCTGCACTGCATCCCAGTGATTACTCATAAGTGTCAGTATGTTCTCAATCCAGAAATTATCACTTTACAAATAAAATCTGAAGATATGCATATCCATAATCAATGTATGGCTGAGCGGAATTTTGATGACCAGCTAATTACAATTCATGCAGACATAAATTAATAAGGGGGAGAAACACTGCTCGAAGTCAAACATACATCCAGAATTGGGATGCAAACAGAGGATAAAAATAGGACAGTAAAACAAAATGGAGGCAGAAAGGACAAGCAAAAAACAACTTTTGCTTCCAGTTGAGGACACCAGTCTGAACCTCAGTGGGACCAGTTTACCTGGCCTCAGGGCCAGTCTAAACCTCAGTGGGACCAGTTTACCTGGCCTCAGGGCCAGTCTGAACCTCAGTGGGACCAGTTTACCTGGCCTCAGGGCCAGTCTGAACCTCAGTGGGACCAGTTTACCTGGCCTCAGGGCCAGTCTGAACCTCAGTGGGACCAGTTTACCTGGCCTCAGGGCCAGTCTGAACCTCAGTGGGACCAGTTCACCTGGCCTCAGAGCCAGTCTGAACCTCAGTGGGACCAGTTTACCTGGCCTCAGGGCCTGACACTAAAACTTTTCTGGTTTCCTGCAGGGATGTTAAGGGGACACCAAACAAACAAAAGGCAGAATTGTGGCTCTGAGGTTTTGCAGTTTAATGGCATTGGGAATCTAAAGTTCTACTTGGAAATAGTCGAAATGTATGACTGTCACCAGCTTGTGCTTTCTGATTCTTCTGTCAGATTTCAATGGTAATTACCAAAAGAAAAACATTTAAAAATAAGTTTGAAACAACTACTTCAGTTTCAGCTGTGCTTCATTTTCCTCCTTTCTGACTTGCATTTGATGCAGAGCTTTCCTTTTAGCTGGCTTGGAAGGCTGCTGTAGCCTGGAAAGAGAAAAAAGACCTTGTGAATTAGATATGTAAAATCTCAGCTCATGACTGCCACGTATTTCAAGAACTCTACATATATTTTAAAAGGTTCCAAACTTAGATAGAACTAAAAAAGTTCAGAGAAATAAATCTACTAAATCAGTAACCACAAATGCTAAGGTTGAGTACAACAATACTTTGCCTTAAAATTCAATGTACAGTTCAAAAAAGGAAAGTATTGGTTTCTCCTTTCCATCTCCTCAATGATTACTCTCTGTCCTGCAACCCAATCATTCTAACAGTTTTTTTTCATTTAATGAATTATGAAAACACAAATCCCACAAAAATTTGCAATCATTTTATAGATCAGGGTGTTTGCTGTGATGTATTTTTGATCTAGCTACCTCTTAAGAAGGATACACCATCTATTAAAAAAAGGGGAGAAAAGACCCAACAAAATAACCCAGTATATAATTGAAGCATGTCCTTGCCATTTTAATTCCTGTGTTCCTGAAACATACCACTAAACAAAGCATGTTAAAAATGGATATAGAGCAGTTCTCTCCACCAAACATTTTCATTATTTTTTCAATTACCAGCGTGTTTTGATAAGCAAATCTTGTTTTAAAAAGTCAGATGTGGTGCATGCTAGACTAATGCAGGCATCTACATTACAGCTACAGCTAAACCATCCTTTCAGGCATTCCTTTTAGCAAGTTTACCCACTGAGCCTGAATTCTAGAGGCTGATTATCATTTTTTTAATCAAAGAATGCAGGTTTTAAAGGCTGCAAGTCAGTGCCCTGACATGTAGTGCAGGTTTCCAGCAGGGAGGGATGAGTTACTCAGCTGTTAAACATTTTTCTCATGAAGCCAAGCATGAAATTCAAGCAACTGCTACAGCAAATAGAAGACCTGGCTCTCCACAACCTCGTATATTTTAGGATCATCAGGCACCACTGTTATCTGGTGGGAGAGCTAAAATACATGCAGATGCTCAGGAATAGCCTTATTTAGTACCTCATTTTATGGGTGTGTAATTCTTGGGTCGTTAATTCAATAAGTTCTATGTCACCACTGAGTAGTCCTGTCCAATTTAGTTGGCTTTTATATTAGCTGGTTATATATTGGGGTTTGTTTCTGGTTGTGATCTAGGGATTGGAGTCCTCGTGTTGCTCCTCCCAGAACCAGAGTCATTTTTTATCATTTTAGGTTGATAACCTAAAACCTGTCATTTTATCAACCCCATTCATCTGCTTGGAAATCCTGTATGTAAGGTACCTGCTGGAAGATTATCTGCATTTTAGCTCATGTGGTCCGAAGCCAAGACAATGCCTGGTAAAGTCACCCTCCATAATTTAATATGAAGATAAAATTATGCTTTTTGTGCAATTGAGATGTGACTGGTTATTTAATGAAGTCTGGATGTTAACACCAGCTGTCTGAGGGGAAAAAAAAAACATGAGAAAAGAGTGGACATAGAGGTGCAGTAGGCATGTGATCTGCATAAAAACCCCAAGAGCCATTCTCCAAAAATTACTTTCTGGGCAAAGATCCAGCACTGAGGGAAGTGGCTTTTGCACGTCTGGGCTGAAATGTATGAATTCAGGAAAGGATAGACACATGAAGTAACAGAGAGAGTTTCTGAGTATTTCAGCAATTCACATGAACTCTCCCAAATGCTGTGAAGAATTGTCTGAGGCAGCCTTATATCCCCCAGCTGTGCAGTATGATTCTGATTATGAGCTGATAATAGAAACTAAAATCCTGCTATGCAGGTGACCAGCATGGGCCAGATCCCTGAAGATCTCTGATATTCATGACTCAAGTTTCAAACACATAAAAATGTTGTTCATTTCAAAAATGATCGTTTTGAGATGACAAAACTTCGATCAGCAGACTGCCATAACAAGATTTAATACAGCTGAGTGAAAACTAATTTTCATCTTACTTTCTTAAGTATCCTTTCTTAATTAAATAAAGTTTATTGTACCTTGCTTTCCTAAAGCTGACCACATAACTTGAAGTATGACCCCTTTAAAAAGGAAAATCATATCAATGAGAAGTGGGAGCTGAGAAACACATGCAAAGGTCCTTTACCATTTGCACAGCCAGGCAATTTGATAATTTTGCTGTAACAAAGGAATTAAGTGGTTTTATCTTCCAGAACCTTCCCTGTAAAACAGTGCAGTGCAGCACGTGTGTAACCAGGAGTGAGCTGTTCCCACTTTGCACCAGGATGTGTAAAATGGGAATTGCCAATTGAGTTCAGTCCCACTTGCAAAAGGAATTTAATTGGCTCTAACTGCGATCTGCACTCTGATAAGGTTGCTGAGAGAGACAAAAAAAGCCACAACCAAACCCCAACAAACAAAAAAACCCCAGCAACAAACCCATCAAGCTTAAGACCTCATGGAGTGTATTTCTTCCACAGTGCTGGTCCACCACCCCCCTGATCTGTGCTGACTCTTCAAACAGATATTCCTCCCTCTAGATTCCCAATTTTGGCCCTCCAAAAGTTCACAGTCCCTTCCCAAATCCTCTTCCAAGCCTCCAGTGTGTGGTCCAAGGGATTGGTTGTGCTTTCATGTGAGGTTTAGCTCCCCCCTTCGAATTCCCAACACAATTATTCCGGAGACAAAGGTGGCCTCAGTGAGGACCTTGCCTCCACTTCACGAGCCTATTCTATTCTATTCTATTCTATTCTATTCTATTCTATTCTATTCTATTCTATTCTATTCTATTCTATTCTATTCTATTCTATTCTATTCTATTCTATTCTATTCTATTCTATTCTATTCTATCCCATTCTATTCTATTCCATCCCATTCCATCCCATCCCATCCCATCCCATCCCATTCCATCCCATTCCATCCCATCCCATCCCATCCCATCCCATCCCATCCCATCCCATCCCATCCCATCCCATTCCATTCCATCTCTGCTAGTTTGCTTCCTCTTTTGTACAGGGCCCAAGACTACCTTAAATTTTCCTGCTCGTACAAGTTACATGTGGATATAATAATTACATTAATCTACAGAAAGAATAGAAAATGACTCAAGGTGGAATTTAAAAATTGACAGCAATTTCGGAGAGTAATATTTGAAACATTTCAGAAACTGGGGAGAAGCTGAAATGCAGGAATCTGATTACTAAGAAGGCTATTAAGACTTCTTTCCCCAATGTTATTTAAAAAAAAGAAAGAAAATAAAAATAAAAATAAAACTATCAACCAGAGATCACCACAGTTCAGAAATTGGACTGAGTCCTGTATGAAAAACTGGAAGAGATAGTTTTCAAACTGAGAAAAAAAGCTCCACTCATCTATTTTAATTACTGGTACCTTGCCACAGCAACTGAGGACCTTATTTTTTATACCTTTCCAAGTTTTCTTTCTGACTCTTGTTGGACTTTATCAGTCCCAAATTAACTTTCCTTCTCAACTGCCATTGTCTTCCATTTTTATGTCAGGCTTTTTCATCTAGCTCTTTCCCATAAAGAAGATTTCTGCAGGGTCAGCCAGGTGTGCTTTTAAACTTTTTACAGGCAAAGGCTGTTGCAGGAATCCCACAGAAGATTCATCTCTGTTGTCTGAAAAATCAGTGAGAAAAGCCAGAGTTTAAACCAAGCTTGTCACAAAAGCCTCTTTACCAGTTTGAACTCCAAAAATGAGAGCATTGAGGAAAGAGAAAGAAGCTGATGAAGATTCACAGCTAGCTAATGGCTTTTTAAAAATAGGACATTCCTTTTAATCTATAGTATTTACAAGCAATTATTAGCTAGAATATAGAATTAGTGTATTATGTGCTAGAATATTAGAATTAGTGTAGAATTATTTGTATTATTTACTAACTTTGTGTTGGATAATTAATTCAAAGTATTTGAATTTTGTCTATAGAGTCAGACTATGGGTGCTTTAGAACAGTAAACAAGAAAATTAGTAGCCAGGATCTAGAAATATAAAGCAGCCATGGAATGAGGTTGAAGTTTGCATCCTCTCTGATGTCTTTAATATTGCCAGGATATTTTAAATAAAATTGTGTTTCACCCAAGCATCAAAATAGGAGAACGAACTCCATGTCTAGATTGCAACTCTGATGAAATTTATTTCAAATAAAGCTGTATAACAATAAATAAGTATTTTCTCAATGTCCCCAGTGGCTGAAGTCTTAACAGAACCAGGATATTTTTTGTTTTGTTTGGTGGGAACTTTTAAAATATACAAAAACTTAGGTGTATAATGGAATTCTGAGCAACCTGTAAACCTTAACTCCCACATGAATAAATACAACAACTGAAACCTCCTGGCTTTTCCTAAAGTACTCAGTGCTTAGGCTGTGCTTTGACACACCAAATTAATACTGAAATCTGAGGGTTTATTTTCAGTTTTTGGTCTATTTTTGCATTAGTTTTACTCACCATTTTTGATGTGTAGGATGCAAATTTCTGGGGCAGGAATTGGCTGTGCTCACATGCAGCTACCTGTGCAAAAATTACTGTTTCAAAAATTACTGTTTTGGGAAGTAAAGAATCTTTTATCTCCCAGCTTCACTTTTTGTCACTTCTGATCCATCTTTCACCCTATCCTAGCTGCTCTGGACTGCTGCAATTTTAATTTATGTTGCCCAAGTAAACTAGATTTAATTAACACACCATGCCAGTCCTCATCTTCATTTTCATAAAATACATACCTGGGCCACCTCAGGGCTCAAGGGTTTGTAAATGCAAGAATTCTGGTTTTATAATCTAAACAGCACAGAAATTCTCAGCCCATTCCTTTTATTTCCACTGGTTTGTGAAATTTGTGCTTTCACCTCATTTTTATTGATTTACACCTTGCTGCAGACAAAGGATTTGGAGCACTGGAATTAGTTTTCTTTACTCAGAGCTCTTTTTCTCAGCAAAAGGAGGATTTTACTCTTCCTAACAGTGCAGCTACTGCTGGTTAGGAACTTCCAGTGCCAGGCAGGCAGTGCAAGGTGCAGTGATTCATGGCATAGAAACAGCCACTGAATCAGCAATAATTGTAATTTCAGTGTCAGGTTCAACAGCACCAGCAAAACCAACCCCTGCTAACCCACAGGAATGGAACTGGTCACTGCCAGAGCAGGAGCATTTTCTAGAATTCATTTGTTCTCTATCAAAGCCACGTTTTCAAACCTGGCTCTTTAAAATGAAAAATAGATTCTTCGGTATCGTTCATGAAAGCGTTGTGAAACACCCTTCTGTATTTTAAACAAAGACAAGTATTTAGCAAATAGTTTCATATCATTGGAAAAACACGGATTTTGTTTACTAGAAATGTACCAGAGAGACTGTGAATAAAAAAGAAGAAGGCTTCTGAAAGTGCACCCACAAAGGTTTGCATTTCAGGGTTGATATTACAAGTAATTAGCTTGACATTTAATGAATGACATTTCTAAGAACTGCTAAAGCTGACTTAACAGGCAAACAGAACAAGATTTTTTTGTTGTTTGGAGAAGGTAGTGGCACTGTTGCACATTTTACATAAAGTGGTTTTGCCAGCTGATGTTGAAAACATCTACATTCATGAAATACATGAAATAAAAGTGCTGTTAACTGGGTTTCTATGAGCAGGCCCATACCAGAGTTCGAATAAACTGACCCTCAATTAAAGTTGTGGGGTTTTTCCAAGCAAGTTTAAAATCATAAACAATTCAGACAGCATTTCCCATTTCTGGAAAAAAGAGAAAAGATTTTTTTTAAAAGGCAGATCTGTTGAAATTATATTTTCTTACGCTTTCCTAGGCTTTAGAATTTCATTTTATATTGGCAAGAAGCTCCTTGGAAGGATGAAGAATTCATGTGTTATCCTGGTTATCCAACCCAGAGGATATTTGTTTGTTTACATGCAACACATTTCAAGGGCACTTAGAAAACCACAGCAATTCAAGAAACAAATCTGAAATTTGGTCTCATTTCCTGCTTATATCAGAACAAAATTAAGTGTTTATGTCATGATGGTCTCATCAGCTTTATTTTTGTGCATCAGAAGTCTGGAAATCTCTTCCAAGTGCCTGCGATATCCGAGTCTCATTCACCCGTTCAGCTGCTGGGTTAGCACACCCACACCTCAGCAGGGAGAGAATGGAGCCTGCAGCCCAAATGGCAGAAATCTGCTTTAAATAAAGCTCCCATTTAGCACCTTTTTCTTTTTCTTTTTCTTTTTCTTTTTCTTTTTCTTTTTCTTTTTCTTTTTCTTTTTCTTTTTCTTTTTCTTTTTCTTTTTCTTTTTCTTTTTCTTTTTCTTTTTCTTTTTCTTTTTCTTTTTCTTTTTCTTTTTCTTTTTCTCTTTTTCTCTTTTTCTTTTTCTCTTTTTCTTTCTCTTTTTTCTTTTTCTTTTTCTTTCTCTTTCTCTTTCTCTTTCTCTTTCTCTTTCTCTTTCTCTTTCTCTTTCTCTTTCTCTTTCTCTTGTCTCTTTCTCTTTCTCTTTCTCTTTCTCTTTCTCTTTCTCTTTCTCTTTCTCTTTCTCTTTCTCTTTCTCTTTTCTCTTTCTCTTTCTCTTTCTCTTTCTCTTTCTCTTTCTCTTTCTCTTTCTCTCTCTCTCTTTCTCTCTCTCCCTTTCCCTTTTCCTTTCCCCTTCTCCTTCTCCTTCTCCTTCTCCTTCTCCTTCTCCTTCTCCTTCTCCTTCTCCTTCTCCTTCTCCTTCTCCTTCTCCTTCTCCTTCTCCTTCTCCTTCTCCTTCTCCTTCCCTCCCTTCCCCTTCCCCTTCCCCTTCCCCTTCCCTTTTCCTTTTCCTTTTCCTTTTCCTTTTCCTTTTCCTTTTCCTTTTCCTTTTCCTTTTCCTTTTCCTTTTTCCTTTTCCTTTTCCTTTTCCTTTTCCTTTTCCTTTTCCTTTCCCTTTCCCTTTCCCTTTCCCTTTCCCTTTCCCTTTTCCTTTCCCTTTCCCTTTCCCTTTCCCTTTCCCTTTCCCTTTCCCTTTTCCTTTCCCTTTCCCTTTCCCTTTTCCTTTCCCTTTCCCTTTTCCATTTCCATTTCCATTTCCATTTCCTTTTCCTTACCTTCTGATGGGTTTTATTTCGCTGCTTAAACATGGATAAAGGAGGTCTACAAAGTCATCCTGCTTCAAGAGAAATGTGAGCAAAGGCCTCTGACTTTTCTCTTTTCCTAATTTCCTGAATGCCATCAATGATGACAAGGTACAGTAAATTGTGTGGCTCTGTCTTGAGGCATTAGAATGTACACAAAAATTTGGGTTAGATATGGAGTAAGAAAGGAAAAAAAAGTGAAATTAGTGAAAACAGTAACAAATGTCCTATCTTCTCTATTCCCAAGATTTTTGAGATACAAAACCACACGTCTACCTTTTGTTCTTTCATTCCTTCCTTTACTAACTCCTTCTATAACCTAAAAGAAAAGGACAGTGAGCTCCATAAATTAAAGGGAAAAGGGTTCTTTTTCAAAACTTTTCAAGAAAATTTTCATTTCTAAAACAGAGAAAAGCTTAGTAAAATCAGCAGCCCATAGTTTGAAGCAGCCCGGAATGAGTAGAAACATAAACTGAGAAATAAATACAGACTTTTCCATTACAGTGTACAACTAGAGCTTGCAAATAATCAAAATATTCCACTTCAAGGGCTCATCTCCACCAAAGCAATATTTGGTTTACAAAAAAATAGAAGTTATATTGAATATCTTGGTGGTCCCTACTGTCATTGCATTACATCTCTTGTTGGCCCCTGCTACTTTCTACACCTGATCCCAGAATTGATATTTTTCCTTCAGCTCCTCGTGTAGCTGATCCCCTCTTAGCTAATTTCCAGCTCATTTCCAGCCTCCCTCTTTCACAGCCTTTTTTTTATTTCAGTCATATACACCTTTCCATTTAAGACCTCACTTTCTGCCCACAAGGCACTTCCGTGGGCCTGTTTTATTGTGGGGAAAATGCAAACAAAGGGGAAAAGAATCTCGTGCACACACGGGTGAATTATTCTCCCTCAGAAAAAGCCCTCTGAACTGCAGTTTCTGTCCCTTCTTCCCCAGCCCTTGTCACCACATTTTTCTAAATGTTATTTTTCTAAATGTTATTTTTCTAAATGTTATTTTTCTAAATGTGCTTTCACAGCAGCTCTTCACTGAAGGGAATGGAACCCCTTTTGGACCTTGGCATTTGTGCAATAATTACCATTGTTCAGCCCTGTGTTTAATAGGCAAGTGAGAGGACTTCTAAAAATACAGCAGCCCTCATAAAGATTGCTTAAAAATCCCTTCAGAAACACAAAGCTGTGGTCCCAAACAAACCCTGCTCCGTTCAGCAAAGTTTTCTGTTCAGCTACAAAGCAAAAAAAGGAGATGAGGAAGAAGAAATACTGGGTCAGAAGAAACAGAGGAAAGGAATAAAAACTGTAGTTCAAACAGCTAAGGCCTTAGTTGGGAGAGTGAAATTCTGTTTTATCACTACTGCAAACTGTTCTCCTTTCAATTGCTTCAAAATCAAGATAACTCTAATTTGCTCTAAGCAGCTTTTGATTTTATCAACAAAGCATCAAAGCCATACATAGTGTGAATATCTTTCCTAAAGGTCAGATTGTTTTCCTGTCTTAGAAAGCAAAATCTCCTCACCTTTTTTTTTTTATTTTTATTTTATGATTCGAATTCTATTTAAAAATACACCATTTACTTGGAGTACTACAGCTTTTTCTTCTCCTCTCCTTTCTGAAAATCTTGTTTCCAGCTAACTCTGTCCTTTATGAAATGAAACATTTTACATGTTTTCCCTTAAAAAAGCCCCATCAGTTCTCTGTCTTCATGTTCCTAAATAAGTATGGGAAGTATTTTTTTTTAATATTTTATGGAATAGATATTTATTGGAATATATATTTATGTAACAATATTTATTGGAATATATATTTTTGGAATAAGTATTTTTTCTGATAGATATATAAGCATGAACTGTGATGAATAGAGAAAGAAAAATAAACAGTTCCAGAGTTTCCTGTTGTAGAATGGAAGTGAGCCATCATAAAACATAGCCCCCACAAATTGTGCTAAATGGTTTGAAATTACACTTGTAACAGTGTTAATTACCAATAGCCCGACTATTTTAGGAGAACATAATTGAAAACCAGTTATGCTGGAAGCTAAAAAGGGTAACATCTCTTCATCTGACACTTTTTTCTTCTTTTTGATGGAAAAAAATTGTCATTTCTCTTACGGAATAAAGGAATAAATACGTGAAGCAGGGGTAATTTGATTGTTTCTTAAAAACCCATTTATACTGAGGATCCAAATTGAATCCCGGCCTTGATTTTCTCCATTCTACCCAGGTGTGACTGACTGCAGGTCAGCTAAAATGGTGATGGAGAAGGGAATTAGAACAAGACTCCTGCTCCTGCTGGAGCTGAGCAAGTTGCCAATGTCCCTTTAGAGAGGGTGCAGATGTTTTTATACCCAGTGAGCTCAAGAGAGAGGGTGATTCTGCAATCCCCACATTTAGCACCATGCAGAGACCTCCAGCTTTTGGCAGTCCTTCAGCTCTGCAGATCAGATTTTCAAAACCATTCAGCTGTCCCAGATAAAGCAGCACCATCCAGCACTCGGCCTTTCAGCTCCTGGCCTCTATTGCACCAAGTCCTTAATTCAAAAAAACAGATTTCCTATTAAAATCATCTGTTAAGCCAGGGGAGGAAAACTGATTTTTATTGTACAAGCTAATTTTCATCAAGCCATTCAGGAGGGTTAAAATTAATGTATTATTTCTTTATTTCATGTGGGACCTATCTGTAGAAAATACAGTTTTGGCACATGTTGATAGCTGAAAGGCTTCTGGGATTCTCTTTTCTTTCCAGCACCAGATCTGTCACAGCCTAAATGTGAAATTGTGTATACTAGCACTGATTTGGACAAATTGAATCAGGCCTTGGTGGGCAGAATGAGCCATCCTGGAGAGGGCAATACTCTCTTATTGAGTCAGGCCAATAAAAAATGAGTGGTCTTGCAAGTGTTTCCAGCACAGCATTATTTTTTCAGAGTAGAAATCAGCTGCCTAATTTGCAGCACTTCACTCAACACTGAATATTTCTCAACATGAATGGGCAACGTGAGGGTTGTTACCAGCCCTCCCATCAAAATTGGTCACTGATTTTCTCTCACAATTCTCTGTTTTCAGCTGCTTCGAGAAATGGCAACTGTTGAATCTGACATTTTCTCTGCTGAGCAAATGCATCCTTAGAAAAACAAACTGAGGAAATTTAAAAAAATCAAAACCAGGCTACTAGACAAAAACCGAATTCATTCTTCTGCTAGAAAATCAGTATTCTGTACGACAGAAATAGAGGTGGGCAACAAAACAAAAAAGCTGAACTAAGTTCAAAGCAGTGCCTGATGGTGACTCATCTCTGTTCATGAATAAGGATGAACCAAGTCAATGAAAGGTTTCTGGCATTACGTCCTTATCATCAAATATGTTTGATTTCTCACATATTTTTCATCAGCTCCTTTGGCTTGGCTTCTTTTTTGGCTGATAGAAATAAGCAAGACCCTTGAACTAAGTCACATCTTGAACTCTCTGAAGGAGAAGCATTCTGCATTCTATCACCTTTTCATGAGGAATAGCTCACAGCAGAAAAGAAAGAGAAAGAAACAGCCCCAAAATTTTGTTCAAATGATTTTACTGAGAGGAGAAGGAATGAAAAATGGTCTCCAGGTCAACCTGCAGGACCTTTAGGCCCTTGCAGGGCCACAGTGGACTGGAAGATGCAAAGAATCAGGGCTTTTTTCCAGTTTACCTTAAGCCATCCAGTCTCTCTGTCCTCTCACTCATTTGAGCACAAGGAAAGATGTCGTGCTGCAATTTAATCCTGAAGAACAACCAGGCACAGGTTTTCAGAGCCTTTCTCTTCTTTTTTCAACAATATTTGCAAAAACACAATGTGCTTAACAGACCAAACACTCCCGTTCGCTGAGACAGAAGTGTCCTATTGATAGCAGCTCAGAACAGCTCCTTTTCTGTCATTTTGCAGGAAAATTTAGGTTTTGAAATGAGGAAAAGGCCTAAACAGAAGGCACTGCCAGACAGAACGGATGTCAGCTCACTCTCATTGCCCCATCACTCCAGAATCCACTGGCTATTCACAGCCTTGCATGTCCTTACACCAAAATTCTGGAAGAAAAGAGAAGAGAAAAGAGAAAATCAGAGCAGACAGATCATTTTGCTGCAAGCAACCCCCCTATCTGAGGACTTTTAAGTGCAGTAGATTAAGGAAATGTTTAGTGGCTATCGTGATTCAGTTAAGCCCGGTTAAATCGGTGAAAGCCCCAAAAAGCATTTGTGGCAAACACAATTTGATTATCATTTCTGTTTATCAGTGAAAGCTTGGGTCAGATAAGTGTCTTATTTTCACAAGAGTCAGATTTTTTATCTGTTTCTCGAGGCCCTTTGACTGAAACAGATGGAGCTGAGTGAGTTCCTTAGATCTCTAAAGAATTACATCTCGAATTTTGCATCAGGAGCTTTCACTGCAGATCTCTTTTCAGGCACAATATTTTTATTCAGTTTCCATGGGGGAGAGGAGTTCAGGCTCTCTGCTGTCCCTTGGACTGCAGCACCTCAGGCCAGTGAAAAGCTGATACAAGTTACATTTAGGATTCAAGCAGTAAATTCAAATAAATGCAATTCTGCAGGTAGGAGCAGGTGTTGGGTGCCAGGATCACAGACCAGAACCAGTGGGTTGAAAGCTGCATAAATCCTGAGGGACAGAAATTCTGAAATTAAAAAATAAATATATTTTTTTCTAGCATCAGTGTTGGAAACCTCTTGAAGTTTTGCAGAACATTAGGAAAAATACACTCCGCACAAGGAATTTTATTAAAATATCTCTCCTACCAAAAACTCGAGATAACTTTTCTAATACTGACTCTAGGTTAATCATGTTTTATCTGTTCTCTGCACCAGAATAGAATTTATTTCTCTTTACCTTTGTGTGTGATCACAAACCCAGGAATACCATATGGTCCAGAAGAAGCACAAAGTCCCAAGATCCGCTTTATAAAAATAAAAACAAAACAACATTTTATTCTTATCTATCTCTACAAACTTACATTGTAAGTTGAATTCTCTTACTGGGTCAATCAATCTAATCAATTCTAATTATGTTTTTAAACACTTAGAAGTCAAAAGTGGCAGGCTGCATATTTTGGTGTTTATTTCTGATACTTCCTCAGGTTTTCGATCTCTTTTAAATAGAGTTACCCTAAGCTCATTCTCCCACAAGTTGTACAGTTTTCAGTCTCTTCGTTCTTGTGATTAGTAATTTTAAGAAATTTAGAGAATTTTCCTTCAGACTTGGAATTTCAAACGTGGAAATCAAGCAGGAAACTTTTGTTGTTGGCACAAACCTTCCAAGATTTCTGCGTGTATCATCAAGCACACGGAAAAGCTTTACAGGGCATCCAGAACTTCCCAGGATAAACTGCATTAAACCACAGTTCCAATTATCAGGTACACAGTTATTAGACTTAATATTAGCATTAATTCCATGTTTTCCAGCTGATCCTGTCTGTGTAAGCACAAGCAGGAGTTTTCCACTGCTGGATTCATTTCCAGCCATCTCCTGTTGTTGGATGTTTTAGGTCTCTACTGGTCCCTGGGATCTGTTCTCTCCCCTTCTCATTGAAAATTTTCAATCCAACCTTTTCCTCACCTTTGTTGCTTCTCTCTGTGTCTCTTCTCTCCTCATCCAGCCATCTATTAGCTGGCAAGCTGAAATATTAATAATAATAATAATAATATTCTCTGCGAGGATATGCAGAGGTGTTCACACCCAGAAGCGACACTGTCTCTAAATGAAGGTAGAGAGTAAAAGGAAGGATTTGGTCATGACTTTTAGGGGAAAACAAAAATAAAGGAGTGTATCAGCCCCCTCTGAATGCACACAAATTCTAAACAAACATGCACAACTCTGACAAGAGCAGATCTGTTCCTGCAGCCTGTTCTGCTCAATTAAATATTCAATAATTGCATTCTCCCGCTTCTTACAAAGTGCAGGGGACGCTGCTCTCTGAAAGCACAACCAGAAAGAGCCAGAAACATTGGGCAAGGCTAAGGCAGAGCATGAAGTCATAAACATGCACAGATGTTACTATTTGAAAATATTAAAGAGCTCCTGAAGTTCCTGAGCACATCCCAAGTTTGTGTTGATTTCAGCAGTAATGAGTCATAAGGGAAGAAGACTCTACTAAAATTACATGCCTGGGACACTTTTCTTTGCCACTTACATTTAGGGAGAAAAAAAAAACAAAACAACAGTGTCTTTAGAAAATGTTAATGGGGAGGAGAGCACTCTGGAAATGAATAAATCTGCTTGCTTGTATTTATGCAGTGAAACAAATACAATCCTAATGCATTGCACATTTCTGATGATTTCATGGAAAGCTCGGGAGATTTAATTTCACCAGTATCTGAAAAGGTTAGTGCTGAAGGTTGTGGGAAGTTAGGAAAGTGATTATTTTAGGGAAAAATTTACCTAATGGAATTTGGGCAATTTTATAAACACAGCAAAGAAAAGGAGACTACTCACATATTCTGTGCCAGTCCAGCACTGATGAATAATTGCATTGAGCCTACTGAAATATTCAGATAGGTGAGTGAACACACTCAGGAGGTCTTATATTTTATTTTTTAGAAGTCCCTGAACCTTTTCTGAGTTCACTTTAGTAGCAGCTCAAGCCTACCCCACCAAATAGAAACAGGGATTTCATGATGAGCATGAAAATTCACCAGAGAAAATTCACTCATGCTAACCTTGCTGTAGTTACCTCACCCTTCTGGTACAGATAAAAAAGAACCCTCAGTTCAAGAAAATAATAAAAAAGATGCAACCTAAGAACTCTGTTCACCTTGGCAAGTTTAATTCGAGGTTTCAGAAAGCTGCCTTTAGGGGAGAAAGCTTCTCAGAAAGATTCTCAGAGAGAATCCTGGCCCATATTCCACTAAAGAACTGTAATTTTCACTGAGGAAGAGTAGAGCTAACATTGTGCATTTTGCATTTTTACCAGTGCATCTGTAAATTATTTAATCTGATTGCACCACTCTTTTAAAAACTCATCACCAAGATGGTGCCTGCATGATAAAATTAATGTACAATATGACAAAGAATGATTTCTCTCTTCTCCTTAGCGTTGTTTATGCATTTGGACAATTTCGTGAGCACAAACTCCATAAGGAAATGTTGCAGTTGGGTAAATAACTCAGGACAGAGGTGCCACCATCCCCATAACCAGAACACCATTTTTTAATTTCTAATTTCATTTCTCACAGTCCAGCAGGGACATAATAATGCACTAATCTTCTGCAAGAGTAGAATGAACCGCTGCTTTAAAATTTAAATAACATTCTTTCAGCTTATATCCTGCTATTAGAAAAAAGAATTGTGAAATGTGGCTTTCTTATCTTCCCCAAAAGTTTAATTGATTTTATGGAAATGGAGGATTGTACCTTGAGCACTCTGGTTGCAAGCTTGAGAGAGGAAAATTGGTTAATACACTGTACTTACATGACTGCAAAGAATTTGGCTTATTTCCACATTCTGAGCTACCACATTCCTGCTGATTTCTCAGACTGAGGAGTATTAAATACATATTAAAAAAATATGAGTTGTATTAAACACAATGGGCTAAAATAGTATTTAAATAATTAGGGCTTATTTTAAAATTATAATTTTAATTTTTTAACAGTGCATTTTTAAAAAATGATAAATTTGTTATTATCTATAGTGGTTAAAAATACATTCTCCATTCCTCTTCAGCTATCAGAACAACCTGTCTCAACCAGTGTGGCTTCATTTGATACAGATAGGTGGTAATATTTATAGCAATAAATAATAATAACAATGCAGATAATTTCTGCATGGAAAGAAAATATATGCAAAGAGGAAATCTATAATTATGTAAAATATAAAATGCAGTATTTTTTGTGATGGCAGGTTCCATGGTAAATAGCTGGTAGAAGCAAATTGGAGGGAAGCAAAGGATCCAAGATAAAAAATATCAAATTATTTAGATGTATGGCACAACCATTTTCTTCTTGAATATGGACTTAACCTTACTTGAAAAAAAGGCTTTGGTTGATATCAGTGATCCTGAATTTAAAGCTTCATAGATATACATATTTATATAGTTTTTATCTACAATCATCTCAGAATTACAACACAGGGGAAACAAATTTTTAAAATTGTGAATGTGTAAAGAAAGTTCCCCTCCAAACTTGACTTTGTGACAATTCCAGCCAAAACCAGCCCTACTTTCTGTGCCTGAATTCTGCAGAGCCTTCACCACTCCCTTTCCCAAGGATGTTCAAAAATACAACCTGTTCCCTGATCCTCCTATCCCAACAAAGAAAGAAACTGCGTTTCCTTAAAACATCGATTATTTCCTTAAGACATCGATTTTCACCTCTCTCGTGGTGATTTCTAGGATTGCAGTTTCCCTTTTATTCTGACATCTTTATTCCCATTGCTGCTGCCCCTGAATGCTCCGTGGGAAGCAGAGAAGTTTGATGCCAGCCCTGCAGGGGAACCTCTCGTTCCAGAGGCAGGGACTGCTCGAGCAGCAGGAGACCCCGCCAGAAACTCCTTAATTCCAATCATTGCAAAGATGATTTCTTCATCAAAATGATGCTGATGTGATTCTTGAAAAGGGAAATGTTAAAGGAGTAGTGTTTAGTCAAAGGAGGATTTTGTTAGGGCAGATGTAATAAGCGGGGTCTTATTTTATTGGGATGTCTCCAAGAAATGAACCTGCAGTTCTTTGTGAATTGACCACGCTGTTCTTACCTCAATACTGTTATTTTAACCCAGTTTAGACTTTATTTTGCTCCCTAGTGCATTCCTACCAGCTATTAAACATCAAGGAATAACCTTGGAGTGCTGTCATTAAAGATATTGTTTCTCACAATGTTTGGAAGTTAGCTGGTGGGAAGGTACACAACAATAAAATCCTACGACAAAAGCAACATTTTCATAAATTGTTGGTAATCTATGTGTATTAACAACTAATATTTTAAATTAAGGGGGTGTCAGGTTTCTCTTAGAGGTTCTTCCAAGAAAGTTGTGCCTGGGTTTTTGGTTTGTTTTTTGGTAAGGTGGTTTTATTTTTGTTTTTAATAGAGAAGCAGAGGCCAGAGCACTCTGTGGCCATTGCAGGAAAGCACAGCAGTGACATCACAGCAATGCTGCTTTCTGCAGAGTTGAAAGCAAATTTTTGGTATCAATTTTGATACCAAAATGGTATCAGCTCTAGCAGTCACTTGGGAAATAAAAATATCAGCTTGACTTATAACTGCAAATGTTAAAGGCTAAGGAAAAAATAGGAAACTGTAGGGTCAGCTGCAAATATCTGAAGCTGCTGGAAAAAGAAAAGCATCAGTGTGTCAGCCTAAAGATAAATGTATTTATGGAAAAGAAAATACAGGATAAAAGCAGTGCTGCAGGAAAATATCTCAACAGAATAGGCACCACATCCCAGACACATCTGATGTTGGCAACAAGACTCATAACTGGGAAATGTCCAGTATGAGAAATACAATATGAAATATATGAGATGTGCCTGACAAATGGAGGGAAAGGAGAAGCAAAGGTACTCTGAGGGAAAAAAAAAATCTATGAGATATTTTATTAGCAGCTCTGAGCATCTGCAGTTTAACCTTTCAAAACAGAACTTCTGAAGCTTTCCTAAGAGAGGGTAAAAATCATCATTATTGACAGATAATTACTAAACCACCCAGTATGCACCTCACTCTGCTGGTGTCATACAGGAGCTTAGTTTGCCATAAATTTTCTCTTTGCCAACATCAAAATGCACGAAAAAGACCAAAGTAGCTGAAGGAACTGACTTCACTAAAAATGCAAGTTCTGCTTCCTAAAAGGTTGGACAGAGCTGTGCCTGCAAAGAGACAAAATGCAGGGACAGGTCCCAGTCCAAGAAAAAGTTGGCATTTAGGACAGAGGATTTGAAACATTACAGAAATCCTTGCATTTTTTAAAAATTATTATTTATATCAATAAATCAGTAAGTCTGTTCCATTCAGACCACCATTCCTCACCACAAGGTAAGAAAATGTTTGGTTAAATTATTATATAAGGACTTTTTTGCCATTCTTTACTTAAATGGGTAGATACTGTGGGGGAGTCTACAAGGCACTTTGAGGGCTTTTCTTAACATAAAAATGTTAAATTAAAAAAGCCTGTGGAGACTGCATGACCCTGCTTCAGCAGCTGCATTATTTGATTCACTGGAGTTGAATCAAATATTGTCAGGTCCAGCTGAATGTTCACAGGCACAGTGAGCTAAAGTTTGTAGCTGCACGTTGGAAACACAACAAGAACTTGTTCAGCTGATTTTTATTCTTGTGTTTGGTGGGAAATATCTCATGTGAGGGGATGTGAGGCAGGGATTTAATGTGCAGAAGGCTCAGCAGAGGTTCCAAGTGGAACCTTGGTGCACAGGGGATTGCACTGCATCTTCAAAGCACTGTATTAATATTTTAAACTAAAACCAGAAATCTACATCCCTAAAGAGTGAAAGGGTTACCTAAAGCTTCATCTTTCAAATCACCAGCTGGCAAGTGAGCATATATACGCAGAATATTTTAAAATATTATCATTTCTATGGCAAATTGACACTGAAAAGCATTAACAGCTCATGTGAACCTGTTTTCCATCTTGTTTCTGTAACTCCACCAAGATATGGCCATCACTGAAATCAGAACCTCCCAGAATAAGCCCTGGGAGAGTCAAGTTAGAAGCCAAGCAGAGCTTCGTAATCAGTAGATTTCTTTTTAAAAGCTACTTGGATTAATAAAAGAACAATTACTTTCACTCTCAATCTTCTTCTAAATTGTTGTAATCTTGGATAAATAGAGTGTAATGAGATCACCTTATGCTAAATTGATTTTTCTGTTCTGCAGAGCAAAGTGCTTTTGAGTTCAGAATTCAGAAATGCACGCAGTGAAGTTATCATGATCAAAATACTCCTTTCAGCATGGGAAATGTGAGACAGGCCCAGTATATTGCTTTGCTGTGAAATTCTAATATAAATGTGGGTCACTTCTATATTCAGATTTCTAAAACGAATGTTTCGTTCCTTGCAATAAATTAAGGGATTTTTCTTTTTTTTTCTTTTCCCCTTTCCACTGCAGGATTTTTCAAAACCAGATACATTGCTTTTGGAAATCACATATATCCTCACGAGACAGATAAAGTCATCTTATGCTGAATGGAAGTCAGGACCTACCAAATCTAATACATCTTTTGAATCAAATATATGATCTACTAAATCTTAATGGTATTATGTATATTGAAAGCTAAGCTGATGAATCACTGGATAAATTAGCTAGCAAATGCACGACAATATAGTATTTATTAAAATGGATCAGCCTTTTTTTTTGTCAGCTCTTACAACCTCATATATCAACTCTTGAAGAAGTCTTTAAAAATGTAGAGATTTTAGAGAAAGGCAAGAGACACAGGTAAAAAATAGACCAGAAATGGGGAATCTGTGTGTGAAAATGTGTGCTGCTGTTTTTCTGGTAGGGTGGCATCATTAGGGCTTTCAAAAAAATCACTAATCACAGCATCACTACAAGTCAGATGTGGGCATTTATCTGGGATTTTATAATTAACAGGTAAAAACAAAAAGGTAAAAGCTCCCAAAAAATGACTTCATATTTGGGGGAAAAAACTTAAACATTAATGAAAGGCTCCATAAAATAGATATATTCACTCCAGAAAGTAAGAATAAGATACATAAGATACAAATTATTTTGATTTCAGTCTCTATTATTGTCAATATTATTTAGACATAGTTTTTGACAAGGTAATGACCATTACTAAAAATTACTCCAAAAACCCTTACAGTGAATTCTAACTAAAGCCACATGTTTCAAAAACTCTGTTGTCACTCTGCTTCCAGAATATCTGCCCTGAAAATTCCAGAAAATATCTGAGAAAATACCTGAGAACCCATGCTCACTTAACCTCCTCTATTTTCCTGGAAAAACTGAAATCCGTGATTACACTGGAACTTTACTTTCCTTGACATCACTCCATTTCACCACTGTGAGGATTCAAGCATTATTGGAATTATCTGTCAGAATAAGTGGTCCAGAACTGATCCCAATTTACCTACCTGTTGCTTTTTAAAAAATTGTTTTATTATTATTTTTAATAAAGAAGAGAGGCAGATCATAGAACCACAGAATGGGTCAGGTTGGAGGGGACCACAGTGGTGGTCTGGTCCAAGATCCAACCTCCCTGCTCAGGCAGGGTCATCTTAGAGAACAAAGTCTTGGGCTGTGTCCACTCTGTCCTTGAATATCTCCAGCAGAGGAGACTCCACACCCTCTCTGGACTGTCTGTTCCATGTGTTATAAACGCCAGGACAATTTATTACTAAATTCAATAATTTGGTTTATTAAAAATTCAAATCACAAAATTTGGAATCAAATTACAGAATTTTAAGCAATAAAAAAACCCTCTTTACAAACAGCGACACTTACTTGACAGAGTTTCTCCTGGGAAAAAGAGAGCCAAGGGTGACCCACAGACACAGACTCTGGCAGTCTGTGTCTCTAGCTGGGTTCACGAATTTGCCATGTTTGAGGTTTGGTTTTTATACTCTTTATTCTGCCTCTGGCAATATTTCTCCATATTTCCCTTTGTTTCTTGGTTGCTATTCAAACCCAAATCCATCTCCGGTGGGATTGAAAAGAGCTCCCCTCCCAAGTCCATGTGTTAATATTCAGTTTTTATGGATCCTTATAGATGATGAGTGTTTGAGATATGGGTGATTTTGCTTGATGGTCTGTGAAAGTGCTCCCAGCTCATCTCAACAGGTCCCCTCCCAATACTTGAGAAGGCTGCAAAGTCTTTTGTTCCCTTCTGAATGGAGAAACCTCCTAAAACATAGACTTTTACCTGATATAAATTTATACAGCTTTATAATTTTCCAATTTACCATAAGAACATGAATTAATCCTCTCACGTTTTTCACACATGTGTGGTCACTGCTCAGTGAGGAAATTCTTCCTCATGGTCAGGTGAAACCTCGTGGGCAGCAATTTCTGCCATTGCCTCTTGTCCTGTTGCTTTTCACCACTGAGAAGAGCCTGGAAACCTCCTCTGTCCCCTCCCTGCAGGCCCTGACAGCTGAGGGCTCCTCTTTTCTCTCCTCTGGAGGCTGAACTCAGCCTCTCCTCACCAGAGAGATCCTTCAGACCTTGACTCTTTAATCTTTAATCTTTAATCTTTCTGCTCCCTGCTGGACCCACTCCGTGTCTCTGCTGTCCTGAGGAGCCCAGGGCTGGACACAGCAGCCCAGATGTGCTGAGTGGAAGAGCAGGGTCACCTCACCCTGCTGACAAAACTCCTCCTGATGTCCCCACGATGCCACTCTTGGGCTCACTGCTGGCTCGGGGACAGCCTGTTGTCCACCAGAACAAAAAAAAAAATAAATATTGGCATAGGAAATAGCAACCACAGCTCAAGATAAACCTTATACTCACCATAAAAAATTTATGTTGTTAATTACTTTTGTCATAAGTCCTCCAAGGAGCACTTTTCTAGAGCCCTATTTCTTTAAAAATCCCTTAATTCAGATAAAATAAAACATATTCAGTAATGATCCAGCTGAGATGCTGCACTCTGCCTACAGTGGAGTCCTTCTCTGACCTTGCCAAGTTTACAGACTGTGCCAATAACAGAGCTGGGATCTGAGAACTGACTGATTAAAATTTTGCTCACTAGGATAAAACACTTGAAATGAATCATCTAATTTTCCAGCGTGTCCTCAGGTTGCTGCAGGCACAATAAATTACATTCATATAATAGCAAACAACTATAAAAAATTAGAGTTAATACATTTCATATCTATTGCTATGCTGTGTCCTCTTTTTAAAACTCTTCTTAAAATTTCCTTAAATTTTGATGTTCACAAAGAATGAAATAGATGAGCACGATTTTTCAGGGTGAAATTTCAGAACAATCAGACTGATCCAAAAAATATAGAACTCCACTGAAGTCTTTCTCTTGACTCAGTAGACCCCAGAAAAATTCATATCTGCACGTTTCTGATTAACATCAAATTCTATGCCTCAAAGAACAGACTTGCAGAGGTGCTGAATGCTCTGTGTATAACCTTGCACCCCTGTGAAATAAATATAGAATATAAACAGAAAACAGCAACAGTTGCAATATAAAATAATCAGCAGAGGCAGGAGTGGATTTACTGCCTGCCAATGCCTTGTACACCATGGCAAAAATGTCATATATCCCATGGCAGCCTTGCAAGGGGTTGGAAAGGGCTGAGGTTCCCCTAAGGAGGAAAAACTTTGGATTTTCTCTCTGGTGGAGAGATGTAGGCTCCTCCTCCAGGGGGAGATTAAGAGCATCCTCTTCCTGTTTTTTTCTTGAGGAACCACGTTATTAGCAGTGTGGTTTAGGTAAAAACTTTTAAAATTTAAATTCTTTCACATTACTAACAACATTATTTTTGATTCCGTCTGTTTGTACTGCATCCCTTACCTTAGCTCCCAAAAGTTTCAGAGGGAATTATGGTGGATACTCCATAAAAACATCAAAAAATCCACAGTATCTCCTTACATTTATCTTTTTTTTCTGTTCATTTGGTGCCGTGAGTGACTCCCATAATTTCTGAAAGGTACAGGAGTTACATTCTGCACTCTGTGCATTAATTGGATTTGAAAGCACTTGAACACACACACATATATATGTCAGAATGCCAGCTATCAGGAAAATTGGGGAGACGCCAAACCTAAGAGAAAACTGTAAAAATGAGATCATTGCAGCAGTTCTCAGCACGCTCAGAATTTATCGTAGGCTTTTGAACCGGATTTGAAAGCATATGGACACTCTTAAAAGGAGCAGCAGCATTTTTTAACTCCTGAAAGGCAACCTGCACTCCTCAGAAAATCCTACCATGTAGGGGAACCTGGTGCCTATGAGGCAAGGCACATTTCTGTACCACAAAATACTGATAATAAATTTATTTTATTTTTATTTTTATTTTTATTTTTATTTTTATTTTTATTTTTATTTTTATTTTTATTTTTATTTTTATTTTTATTTTTATTTTTATTTTCATTTTCATTTTCATTTTCATTTTCATTTTCATTTTATTTTTATTATTATTATTATCATTATTATTATTATTATTATTATTATTATTATTATTATTATTATTATTATTATTATTATTATTATTGCATTACCATATCAAGGATTCAATACATTCCCAAAATAATGCAAAAGTGTTAGCGAGTTAAAACTGTCCTGCTGCTGGGTTACAGCTGAAAATATTTCATTTTTCACACTGCAAATATTTGCCTTCAATTTTAAAAAATGATAGACATTGTGATCAACACACAAACAAAAAGGTAATCCTAAACAGCCATTTTTCTCAGTAGTAATAAGGTACAAACAGATTACCTTTAAAAAATTAATTAAAAAATCAAAAAACAACACTCCTTCATTGATTTTGCTATATATAAGCTTTAATGTTTTATAAATGCACAGGTGACAAATGAAAGTGGCTTCTCCAAAAAAAATAATCAAGGGTAGACCATAATCACCTGAAACAAAACTCTAATATTCAGGTAAGTTAATAATTTTATAAACCAATGATTAGATGCTACTATTTTAAAGAATATTTCAGAATATTTCTTTATTCCTTTGTAGCCCTGAATAAGAGGTTTACTCTAACAGAATTATAATATCCTATAACTAAAGAAAAATACGAAATTAAAAAAGGAATTCAATCCATGTGAACCATTTTTTTTTTCTAAACTAAAAGCAAAATATATTAATCAAAGCTCAGATTTTGGTATTGAACATGTTGAACAGTTACGTGGAAAAAAACTGTTTCCTTTTCCCATAGGGTTCATTCACTTTAAGTTTACTTATTCAGGAAATCACTTAAGCACATGCTTGACTTTAAACACATGCTCTGGGCCCAGCGAAGCAAATGGGATTTAATCACATTCCAAATAATGAGGGATATAAAGCCAAAAGATATTAACACGAATGGTTTTTGGATTCAGGCTCGGCATTTTTCAAGCCTTAAATATACACATACAGACATGTACATACACATATACATACACCCACACACAGACACACACACAGAAAGATCTGGCTCCAAACTAAGCCAAAACACGCAAAACCAGAATTCAAAAGATGATTTTTCTAAGATACCAGAGTTAAACTGAAAACAGAGAGTTTTAAATATGGGCTACTTTATCTTACTCCTTTATCTTACTCCTTAAATCCTTGAAAATATATTTACTCTAAAGTCTGAGCATCTCCTGGCTGGAATCTTCCTTCCATGCTCTCATGATCCAGGTTTTGATCTCACAGAAAAGAAATGGTTTGGCTCTAATGAAAAATCCAGTTTACATAGCTTTTTTTTTAATCATGCTTTGATTCCAGGAACAAGAATCAATTCCTCTTCTAAAGAGATGAGTCTCCTGATAAGAGATTCATGTTGGCAAAAGCACAGACTTTACATCACAGATCATTTTATGGGCTTTTTCAAATGAGATACAGAATTAAAAAATAATCTAGATATTTTGTAATTAGATTACAAAATAGCCAATCTTTGTAATTAGATTACTATAATAATTAATTATTCAATCACTTATTGGGTTAATCACTAATCATTATTTTGCTGATAAATCAAATGAAGATTTCTTCTTGTTTTACCTCCCAAATGAAGAAAAGAAGCATTTTCAGAAGGAATTGCTAGAACAGGGTTTGGGCAAAGCTTCACTGAGAATATGGTGCACATGAAAATCATTTTTTTGGAGCACATTAAACAGGCAGCTGAACTCTCTAAAAGCCTGATACCAACTGAAATATAAGATTTTCCCCCTAAAACACAGCACTTGGACAAATGTGCCCAGCAATAAGATTATCTGGATGTTTGAGGAAGCTTTTCCTGTGAAGATAAAGGCCTGGTTATCCCTTGGTGAAGATCTGCAGATGTGTGGAGAGAGGCAGCCAAAGAGCCAGAAAAGTCAAGGGAACAGCAAGAGAAATACTGATTATCAGATCATCTCTGCTATTTGGAAATCAGAGGGAAAAAAGAAAATTAAATTGCTATCTCCTTCATTCCTGTTGTGCTTGAGGAAACAGTTTGCTACTTCTTCAGCCAACAAGCAAAGTGGCTTCTAAGAAATGCTGCTTAATACCACTGATTTCTCCCCAAAACAAGAAAGAAAATAACATGCCAAAAAACAAAAACACCCCTAAAACCCCACAAAACTAAACTAAAGAGGAAAAAAATCCCAAAGAACCAAACTAACCTCTCTTCAAACCAAATACTTTCTAATTGTTTAAAAACCTCACAGCTGAATAGAACGTGCTTTAACAAAATGCTTATTAAAATAACTGGAGAAGGTTCTATGCCTTGATATAATGTGACACATTGGCCTAATGGTTTCCTGCACGACTTAATCAGGATATTAAATCAGGATATAAATCAGGATATTAAATCAGGATATAAATCTCCACAGCCACGAGGAGCCCACTTCAGCCAAAGGCTGTCGTGGTGGGATATGGAAGCTCCACGCAGGGGAACACCTACAGGGCCTTGGGGTGTGACTCAGATGTGTGAAATGACTCCACACAAGAGATTTTTCTTCTTACCTGTGGCAGAAGAGCTCCATGTCCAAGAACCAGGATGTTCAGGATTCTGTTAAAACCCTTTTCTACGCTGACGTTTGCAAGAGAGAGCAGCAGGGTGCCAGTGGTGTTCTAAGAGCCTGAGAATGAAAAGGAATCAAAAGGAATGAAATAAAGTCTGTCTGATTTCCTTTCCTTTCCTTTCCTTTCCTTTCCTTTCCTTTCCTTTCCTTTCCTTTCCTTTCCTTTCCTTTCCTTTCCTTTCCTTTCCTTTCCTTTCCTTTCCTTTCCTTTCCTTTCCTTTCCTTTCCTTTCCTTTCCTTTCCTTTCCTTTCCTTTCCTTTCCTTTCCTTTCCTTTCCTTTCCTTTCCTTTCCTTCCCAAACCTTCCCAAACCTTCCCAAACCTTCCCAAACCTTCCCTTCCCAAACCTTCCCTTCCCAAACCTTCCCTTCCCAAACCTTCCCAAACCTTCCCTTCCCTTCCCTCCTAAAACCCTTTTGGTTTCCACAGAACCAAAAATGAACTCGTGCCACTCATCTCGCTCTGCCTGGAGCACAGATGAAAAGCTGATCCTGGAATCCACACTAATTTCAGGCTTACATTTCCAACATCACACAAACTGAAGTGAATCACTCCTCTTATTTGCAAAGCTGCAAACTTCCAAGGGTGGCTTAGAAAAGATGTAAGGAAAACAGAGCTGAAAGGCATCCAAAGCACACCCTACACCACGCATGGAAAAGATTCCGAGATGTCCAAGTTGGTAAATTCATGTATCACACAAACAACAATAATTTCCAACCTTGGATTCAGCAGCTGTGAAATTCTCAGTGCTGGAGAACAGCT
Source organism: Prinia subflava (assembly GCF_021018805.1). Lineage (NCBI taxonomy): Eukaryota > Metazoa > Chordata > Aves > Passeriformes > Cisticolidae > Prinia > Prinia subflava. The sequence continues at coordinate 12,279,108 of NC_086264.1, read as the reverse complement.
GTGCTTGTCTAAGGACTGAGGTGAAGATGGGGATAGGAGAGGCTTTTCTGCTTGCTTTTAATGTTTGATAACTGTTTTGATGGTTTTTTTGTAATTTTGATAATGTTTGATAATGTTTGATAACCCTTGATACACAAGAATTATAAAATTTAATATTGTAATGGGTGTGCTGTTCAGATCAGGATTATAAATCCTTCTTTTGGCAGACAGAAAGGGTTGGACTTGAGAAAGGCACAAGAAGGAAGATGAAAAACAACATTTCAGATACAAATTAAAAATCTGTCTACACCCATATCAATGACTAGAATTTTGATATCCATAACAAAATGGTGTTGGAATTTTAGTTAATGTTGGATGATTAATTTTTCCATTTCTATTAGATATTGCGTCTGATTTCCTGTTTGATTTGATAATCGCTTTGCTTTATTCTTTATGTTACCATAAGTAACATAAAATAAGTTTTTAAAATATTTTTCTTGAATATGTTCATATTATTCAACACTAGCCATTTCCCCAACATTTAACTTTACTGACAAAATTTTTATTAACTTAAGCACTTTTACAATGGCGTAATCTAAATGTCTTTTTTTTTTTCATACAAATGTGATCTGCACTTAGACAACCCAGAATTTCACCTAAATCTTTCATTTGCCAGTTTTATAGTTTTATCTCAAGTATTACATGGATTCTACCTGGAGAAGCAATTATCACTTGTCTCTTTCCCAGAGAGAAAAATTTATAAACTCTTCCCAAACACAGCATTTTACAACTTGTCCAACTGAAAACCATACTATTCTCCTTTATTTCTGATTGTTTTTTATCCCAGATTACTTTAGTGAGGAGGATTACTACACAAATTCAAAATATTTTATTGAAATGTATTTAAATATGCTTCAAAGAGTTTCAGTCTTACTGAAATAATGTGTTTTCATGAATCTTTTCAATATTCCCAGGAAGTTTCTGCAATCTTTTTGTTAAGTCTCTAGGTTTTATTTGGATTCATGATCACTAGAGAGAAATTTTTTATTTGAATTTTTGACCAGCTTAAAAATAGCTAAATAATGCTTCTTATCATTAAATATTACCATCACAATTTCATGTTTTTAGACATTCCAGGAAGAAAGTACTAGGAAATGCATAAATACCATTTTACTTTTCACCATCATAAATTCCCCACCTAAAAACCTCAGCTTGTCAAGATTTTTTTTTCACTTAAAGAAGATTTTTTCAAGCTGTCTTGCATTTAAAGTTTGAGTTTAACCTCAAAACAGTAAGGTCCAAAGAAAATATCTACAAGGGCTCATAAGCCATCCTAACTAATATTTTTATTAGTGGTTTTATGACATTTCATTCACATTGTTTTCATTTTATCTCCAGTGCTCTCAGTGCACACTTCAGATATAAAGAGGCAGTACTTACCCAAGAAATGCACTAAAACAAAAACAATTTTAAAAAAATATAACATCAAGATCTTTTATTTCTGATAACACCCTTGCAAAAGAAGACTTGCTTTGCTTTCCATGTAGATTTCTGAAGATCTCACCAGTTATCCTTGACTGGTGACCTTGACCAAAATTTCACTGGCATTGCCTTCCCTCTCTCTTTTAGCCAGTTTGGAAACAACAGACTGCAGTGGCCTTTTCAATTTTTTCAATTATTTTTGTAACAGCAAAAAACACGGAATATTTGAGCTCTGTTAGGATGAAAAGTGGAGCATATTGTGCACGCCTTGAAAATTGGATACCCGGTGTCTTGTTGAGCTGTTGTAAGGATAATCAGGGAACTCAGAATCTCTTAATTACATGGATATCTCCTCTGTTAGCCACAGCAGATCACTGGGAGAGAGAGGAATGGAAAGTGCTCACACTGCTGGGAAAGAAAATAATTCAACAAAAGCATTTTATTTAACTCAACGTCCCTAAAGTGTTTTAAACGAAGCCAGGCATTAAGGTCCTATAATTAAAGCCTTGCACAATTATAAAATAATTAGGGCCTGGTCTTGCAAGGTTTTCTCTCTGGAGAGCACACACACACCAGATTTCCGTGGAATAGTTGTGCACTGAGCACAGTTGCTGCTAGGATGGATCTGATCTAGCTTTAACCAAATTAACCTGTTCAGAAGTAACAGAGGAAAGTTCAGAAAATACTGAGCTTTTTAATTATTTTAGGTCCATTCAAACTTGTTTTTGTAGGAACAGACCTGCAGGAACAGACCATTTCAAACTGCTGTGTAGCTCTACATCACTCTGAGGAGTAAATTCTACAGTAATAATTCTAAGCCTCTAATTTTCCCAACTGCCTAAGGATGCCAGCTACCAGCTCCCACACTATTAAAAAAAACAAAAGTATTTTAATAAAAAGACCTGTGTCCAGCTAATCCTCGGGGCTTTACTTACAAAAGCCAAGTCAGAATTAAGGGAGTGTAATTGAATTAAACTTGCCAGCAGCTTTTCTTAGCTACTGCGCTGGGTTTGGCTGGAGTTAATTCTCCTCATGCTGGTACAGGGAAGCAATTTGGGTTTTTTGCTGGAAATTATGTTTATAACACAGGAATGTTTTTGTTGTGGAGGTGGCTCTGGTGCTCAGCTTCTCTCCTGTCCTGAGTGACCACCACACACAATTTTACACCTTTGATTCTCTCACTCATTCTCTTGGACGGCTGGGGTTAAACCACAACAGCCACAGTGAATGTCAAGACAGGAAAGTGTCTTCACCTCCATTTCTCCAGGATTCTAACAGACTTTCTTTGAAAAAAAACCACCCTGAATTTAAAATAAAAAATCAATGTCTATCTACATCTAGCTGGATGTCAGGTATTGTTTTAAAAGCTTCACTGGGCATACAAAGCATAATCATACTTCAAATGATGTCCTCATTTCACACCACGGGAATGGCTGCAAGAAAATGTAGTAATAGCCAGAGAAATGAAACTCACAGTCCCCTGAAATGCATTGGGAATTATCATTCCTGCATTCCATTCCATTCAAACCTGCAAAGGTTTCACACAATGATGTTAGACCGCAGCTTTATAGGAGAAAACTAAAATATTACAAATATTATTTTGAGGTTAACCTCTCAAAATCCTTTCAGAAATTATTAAAGATGCCTTACATAATGTTAGTAACGAAGTTTTGAAGATGCACAATACTCCAAAAAGCAAATTTCTGTTCTGAACATCTGTGTGATGCTCACACACACCCCTCCCAGAGGGGACTACCTAACCAGAGATCCAGGCAACTCAAAATTTATGCCAAATAAAACTACTTTTCACAGCCTAAAGTTTTCCCCAAGATGGGAATAACATTTTCCATAACTGTGGAAATGACTGAATTAAGTTTGGTAATAAAATAGTCATAGCTACTTTTTATGTATGATTCAACGTTTCATTTCTCTACTGAAAAATATGGGTTGCGTTAATTACATAAAAAGAAGGCTCATATTTATTATTCAATGAAATGATTAACAGTCAAAAAAAACACAATATTTTAAAACACTAGGGACTATTTAACTCAATGTTTAAAGCATAAAATTTGCTTACTTTAACCTACTTTTCATCCTGGAAAATTATTTATATTATTACAGTTTAATCTTACAGCATTTCAGTTACGTATAAAATATATTGAACACAATTTGTATTAAGTCTTGCTAATTATACAGTGGATATTTTGTAATTAAAATAGCTTAGATCTTATTTTCATGCAGTTCTGTGCACAGACCAGTTCAGCAACCACCCATGAGTCCAGGAATATTTTTTCATGATCTTTCAGGATGGCTGAGCTGTAAAGAGGAACAAACCAGAGCCCTTTTTATGCTGTGTTTAACAAGAAGTCTGTACCTCAGCTCACTTTTACCCTCTAATTAAACAACAATTAAATATTCTTGGTGGACTTAATTGCTGAGACAAAGCCCTGAGCTTTCATGCCCAGCTCATCTTGCCAATTTATGTGTGTAACATTTGATTTCTGTAGCTGGCACATGGATGGCCACAGTAAAACCTACAGGTAGGGGGGTTTTTTATTGTTTTTTACTCAACACCTGCTTAAATCATCCTACTAAAATCCAACAATCCAGGAGAAAACACGCCCTGGGTGTTAGCTGCTAATTGTTGACATTAAATTAGTGCCTTCACTTTCTGTGTAGGAAAGGTAAAGGTCAGGACATGAGCCCTGAGTGTCAATAAATGACATTGGGCCCTATCACAACGTGAATTTGTGTAATTTTCCTTCTGACTGGTTTTCCTCCCGAGCCCTAGAATGTGTCCCCTTGTTGCCGTGGTTTTTCTGAGATTTTTTTAAAGCCTTCTACTTGCTTATGAGATGGAGTCAGTTCTTTAGCTACTGTACAATATTAAGGGTCAGTTTTTCACTTTCTCACACTATGGAACATAAACAACCTTTCTTGTTTTTGTTCACTGTCCTTTGCTTACACATTTCCAGCCTGAAAATAATGTTGGTTGGCAGCTGGTCTGGCCAGTGGGGTGAAGGGGTGGTAACCCCAGAAGCCAATCCACAACCAGACCCACAAAATTATAAAAAGAAAAGAAATAACCAGGCTGGGGCCCTTGTGGTGGGGAGCAGCTTTTCCTCTGCCTCTGTGTTGAATTTTTGTGTTCCAGCCAACAGTCCCCACTCACAACCTGAGATCTACAGAATTGGAAGTACACAGGTGATGGCCCACACTGAGAGGAATAAAGTGATTTAAATTAAGCATTTCTTCCTCACAGTAAAGAAGGTGGCTTGAAAGGATAGAGACGTGTTAAAGGAACTTTACAAGAAGTTAAAGGCAAGTAAGTAGTCTTGGGGTTTTTTTCTTTATTTGGCTATTTATACAATTGTGTTTACTTAAAAGTGCATCCTTCTGGGAGGATGATGAGCTAATATTGGCTGTAATTAAACTGTGCTCCTCTGCCTGATGTAGCACCACTGAAGTCAATAAGCAACTTTAAAGCCTCATTTCTGGATCTGTCTGAGAGCTTCTTCTTCCATCCTGAATCATTTTCTTACTCATCTACTCCTTCTCCATCCATTCTTTAACTGAAGTTTAATAGGAGGAACTCATGTAATTAGCTACTTTCTTCTGAATTCCATGTATTTTTAAAAAAACGTTTATTTTATGCTCTGAATGTAAAATAAACTCTATAGCAAGGTTATGTCACAGTTTATTCGGAATAAAACTAATGAGTTTTCACATTCAAGTTTTACTGTTTGCAGTAAATCCTGCTCACGAAGCACTTAAAAACAAATACAGGCATAATTTTAATTTATTTTAAAAAGTGGTCAGTATCAAGATAGAAATATCAACAGCAGCACTCCTCTAGTCTAGCTTTCCCCATGAAATATGGAACAGCTAAAGTATTCAAGCAATTCCTCAAATTTATGTGCTGAAAGCTATTCAAATATAAAATAAGCACTAACAAACGGGCAACCTTGTCAGCTGCAATGCTAATAAATCAAATTCACCAAGGTAAGTTAGCTACATTTGCAGTGCAAGTGGATATATCATAAGAGCCTGATAATGATACAAGTACCAGGAAAATAAATGTGCATTCTCTGACCTTGACAATAATTCACCAGCAGCTTGCCTCATGATTTCCCTAACATTGAGCCACTCTTCACAGGCCAAGTGTTTGTATTTCTGTGGATGGAGAGTTTCATCTGTGTCATCACTGCTCTAACAGGGATTTTAGTGCCCTGCTAAGATTAATTACAGAAAACAATAAATTTCAGGATAATAATCTGTGAAGGCACCCAGGGGAATTTGGGGGATAGGGATCAGAGGAACACTGAGGGGTTTGTTGTGTTGGTTCTTTTTTTTTTCTTTCAGAGTACTGATCTAATGCCCTTCACAGCATTTCACGTGGCTCTAAAACATCTAAATCTGGATTTCTTTTACTGATTTTTTACTCCCTAAAATGGGTAATGAGAGGCGTGGATGGGCTAACAAGGAAAAAGAACCTGACCACTGTTGGACCTTTGATAAATCTTGTGAGAATCTTCATTCCAACTTGTGAGAACAGCAACTTCAACAAGGGAGGACCAAAAGAATGTATTTTATTTTAGATCAGTGACATTACGGGACATGCACATTTTTACTATTTTATATGGTAAATTACAGGCAGGAGGGAGATCTATTTAAGCTAGAGGATAGCCATGAAAAAAACTTTAGGCTCAAAACTAGAAATAGAAGAATATAGACCTTGACAAGGCAGCTAAGCAGTGAGAAGATGGAATCTTACCCTAAAGATATCTGTTATTTAAAAAGTAACATGTAACCTTTAGTAAATTATATTGATTACAGTTGCTTTCAAAAAGGTAGAAAAACTTTGAGAAATGTGTTCCCATTGCTCTTTGAAGAAAACATGCATAGAAAAAAATACCTTTATTTTAACTTATAAAATTTATTTCTTATAGAAATAAACTTTAAGGCCAGTGTCTCTGTTCCAACTGGAAATATATCAACATGTGTAACCAGCTTTGGGGATACAGAATGCAACTACACAGAGGGCTTGACTCACTTTAATACATTCTTTTTTCTATTGTCTAGAAAAATAAAGCAATAGGAGAGAGAGGGAAAAAAGCGAACTTATCTAATTATAAGATTAAAAAAAAAATAAAACCGAGTCAAGGAGCATTGCTTTTCAAGGGAAGGTTAGATTTTTTACTTTCCAGCAAACACATTTTTTCTCTCGCAAAGTGCAATATGTGTGGGAGTCTGCTCACGTAGAAAGTGGTTCCCTGATCAAAACAGATGGCATGCTGGCAGGGTAAGTTTTAAATGGCAGAGTGTTGATGTTGAAAGATTTCAACAGCAGCTTCCATGACAGGGACAGAGACATAAATGACAAATACAAAATACAAAGACATTTCAATAACTCACCATCACAGCACTCTGTAAGTTAATACCACTCCCAGTTCTCAAGATGTTAGAGGAAGACTTCCTAGCTGTGGGCATGAAACTGTTATTCTAGCTCAATAAATCTCAAAACACTAATGAGGATTCTATTTTTAGGACAATGAAGCATGAAAATTGAGGCTTTTGCTGGCATGGAAGGAATAATCTGGCTATTGGAAAGGTTTGCAGCAAAACTCTTGGAGAAACAGAGTGGCCAAGGAATTCCTCTCCTGACTTAACCAAACTCGTCGAGTTATTCTGAAAGAAGATTTTGATTAGACTCTGAGCTTTTGTCACACACATTTTATTATCCATCCTCTAATCTCTGAGGCAGACTCTATCAGCGTGATCAAACTGGGGGATCTGTGAGGGGTTTTTTTATCAGTGTGTGAATACCATTTTAATATTTTCCTAATGTTTAAAAACATTTAACTAGAGAAATCATTTTCGATATCCAAATTTGTATAGCTCCCGTCCTTGTTCTTTTCTCTTCACTTCTCATTCCTTTTATACATATCTGTAAGTCAATATTGCTTCTAGGATATTAAGTCATATTTAGACAAGTCCCTGATATTTGTTATTCTCCAAACTTTCCTCATCTCCTCCTGTTTTCACTGCCTTTTTTTCGAGGTTGAGGGGAGTCCATCTTTTTTCTTCCTTACCAGCATCCTAAACTTGTTTTTCTCCCATCAATCCAGATTTAGTTCTGTGTTGAGCTATCCCTGAAGCATTTATTTCCAATACTACAAGGCAGTTTTGCATTTTTTTGAGGCAGAAACAGAGAAATTGAGCCTTCATTCAGCTCCTTGCTGCAGAGGGGGATGCTCCAAGTGGAATGACAGCTCTGTGAAACAACAAATCCTCAGAAGGAGATCAATGATTCTCTTCTCTGCAATGAGAAAGGTGTGTGGATATCAGCTTGTACAGGAGGTGCTTCTGATCAAAAAAGTGATATGTAGACAAGGCACATTTAAATTTTTACAAATATTTTACAAAAAACATTGTTCTCATAAAATAATCTGTAAGGAATTTATGCAGAATCCTGACAGGAGCAGCAGCACTTGATAACTTTTGTTAGCTTGGTCAAAGAAATAACGGCAGGGGGAGATGGGGAACACATGACAGCTGTTAATTTGTACTTAATTTTTGTATCTGGTGATGATTGTAGTGAAAAAAATGAACTCTGGAGATTCTGTAGAGTCTCCAAGGCATTATAATTTTGATAGATTATAGATGATGGGGCCTTTTTTCAGTCTGTGCTTGCTATGGACTAGATAAATACCAAAAACTGAGCAATATGTAATAAATAATAGTAATGCACAGTAAATATTAAAGAACATAATGGTCCCAGTTTGAAATTGTTCTGAAAGACATTTGTAGACCACATATAAAAATTAAATTATTAATGAAGGCTGAATCATTCCTTGTATGATAAAATACACTTTCCTTTCAGGGAGCTACATCCCAGAAAGTGACGTGTGCCTCACCACAGTAACAGCACCTCACCAAGAAACTTGAATTCTTTTGTTAATAAGATTCTAATTAATTAACACAAAGAAAGGAAGAGGAAGGTAATGAAACTTTCAGTAAACTTCTTCTCACTTTCAGTTCCAAAATAATTCACTTAGTTCTAACAAAAATACACAGCTACAAGCAACCTCAATGTTTCTCTCCAGTGCGACTGTGAGCAGTTTTAAAATTCAGATGTGCAATCACATAAATACAAGGTTTTGCCTTTATATATTTATGCACAATGAGGTTGACTAGACTTGAAATATCCTTGCCAAGTGTCTGCCCAGGTAGGAGTTAGAACTGCTAAAAACTACTTTAGACAAATGAATCGGCTAAATTCAACAAAATATTGGACTTCACAGTTTTCATGCCTAGCCAGGAATTTTTACACCAGTTTTTAGATAAGTTTGAATATTTAGATCTGTGTTTCCAGTTTTAATTCCACTATTTAGCTCTGATTTCAAATAACAGGCCGCCCTTTCTGCAAGAATGACCCACAGGAATGGCACCCACACACTCAGTGGATAAAATCAGTGCAGTTTTCTCCTTATATTTTAAGTTTAAAAAGAAGACTTTGCAGACAATCTTGTAGAATGAAATCCAATGAGAATCTTTACAATGCAGTTTCGTTCATTTATAGGCCACATTTTATGCCAAATAGAAGCTTTTTTTTATTTAAGCAAAAGGGGAATTAGTGATTGTGTTCTCAGTTTACTACTGCTAAGTGTCCTAAGAGAAAGCAAAGCACTTTCTGAGTAGGCTTTAAAGGCATAAAGGAGGAAATCAGAGGCAAAATAAAGAGTGTTTACCACAAGTCACAGCAATTTATGTTTGGCAGGATACCAATATGCCATGAATACTCCTTGAAAACATGGCTGTGTCAATTAATGTCCCTAAAGAAAATTCTTCTTTTCAGGATTGTGTTCACTGCCTGCACACCCTCCTCTGCTAGGAAAAACTCAATGATTCACACCACTGAGCTCTCTGGTTTGTCCTGTCTGCTGCAAGGCAGCTAACAGCTGAGAGAAGTGAGACTGGCAGGATCGAGTTTATCTCAGAATTGTGAGTCACAGCCCAGTGTCCTGAGCTTTAGAGAGAAATCTGAGGGATCCTCTCATTTGCCTTCTGGTTTTTGAGGGTTAAATCGAGGTTTAAGGCTTCTCTCTGCAAAACCAGGGGAGCTTGAAAAGTAAATAAATAAAACACAAATAAAAGTTGTGAATGCATTCACTTTAATAAAAACACGAAATATCTACAGGCTGTAAGATGTCAAGGTGGGATTGTTATGTTGAATTGTTCAACTTCAGGCAGCAGAACCTTTTTTAAAAGAAGAATAGTGCAGCAACCTGGGCATTGCATCCCTCACACTTCTCTGTGGAAGAATGAGCAGCTGGCAGCTAAAACAACCACTGTGGACAAGCTGAGAAAAGAAAGAAAAGCAAAAAAAACCCTTCACCCCACCCTGCCTCCAAAAAACCCCAAACCCTAATGTTTATTCCTAACATTTCCATCTGCATGTGGCAAAGTGTGACCAAAGAAGAACCATGTAATAATTCTGGGAGACCACAAAGTGCAGCGTTCCAGCACTGCTGCAGCAAGTGTTGCACCACTGGCTCTAACTGGAATTGGGCATATTTAGCACCATAATTGACTCTCCTGACAACCAAGCCTTGTACCTTTACCTTCCATCAGTGAACATACACCAATAATCCCAAAAATTCTCATTATGAAATACCCACTCCTATTTTTCTGCCATAATAACACTTACAAAATGACAGGCATGGTGAAGAGATTAATCTACGACGAAATTTTCCCTCAAAAATAATTTGATGTTCCAGGAATCTTCAAGGAATCCTTCACATTCTGCAATGCCTCTTTTAAGAATGCTAATTTTATAACCTAAAAGCTGAATCCTTTTGCTGTGTGCAGCACACAATGCACATTGACTGCCAGACAAGTAGGCTATTACAAAGAGGCGTTGTTCGTGGCTTATGGTACATAATAAGTACTTGCAATGACACAATATATTGCTCTGATAAGATTATAAACACAATATCAGAAGAAAATCCATAAAAATCTAATTATGCACACAAAAGTTGCAGTATGAAAAGCCAGCTGAGGCGCTTGGACAAAAGGTTTGAAGTTAGAATTAATTTCAAACATAACACAACTGGTGGACTTAATTCCTAACAGAAATTTAATTTTAAAGTTTTACTACTAGATGATGATGAGAATAGCTTCAAGGCCAGCAGGCTTTTAGTATTTTTTTAAATTAATACAATTGTATTTTATACAAACACAGCTCAGGTTTCCTAGAAACAGGGAAATGAGGTGTCTCAGAGCTCAGTGATTGCAAGTTACCTGTAAGAAACTCTCTAAGTCAGTCTGAGGCATTTCACCTTTGAGAAGTTGGGAGCAGGGAAGTACAAAAAGCAGTGCACAATCCAAACTGTGAATAGAACACCAGAATGAACCCACCCCGTGTGCTGACATAACCACAAAACCCAAGAATTTTATCCAGATTGCCACAATCACCTGCTTGGACCTGATGCATAAATGTTTTCTAAGTCATGCAATTAATTTGATGCAACTTTCCCTTCTCTGTCATAACTATGGCCTCACATGAGTAATGGTAAAATATCTGGTTGGCAAGCTGAACATAAGGCAGGGCACAGATCATTAAATCAACTTTCCACCAGGAAGATCATCCCTCTATGTCTTCATCTGTTCAGCTGCTACAGGAGTAAACCAGAGAACAGCACTGAAACCTAGAATCCTGCAGGGATGATATGAAAAATATTTTTGGATACTCTTCCCCTTCCCATCAGCAATAAACATACATGAAGGAAAATAAATACCTTGGCAAGAGGCGAGTTTGTCAAGTTTTTAACCTGAAGTTCTGTGGAGTCAAAGCTCTTAAAGTTAGTGACAAGATTTTCATTGACAAGATGATTGAGTGCTAAATTCTCAACAGGACACAAGTGGAAGGAATCCAATTCTTTGTTCTGTGTGGTAAACATCAAGACATCTGAAATATATAAATACAGACATGCATTTATATGCCTATTTTTATACGCAGAAACAGGAGATATGTATATCTGCACACACAACCTGATAATAAGAAAAACTGTGAAGAAATGAAGTCTCAATAGAGAATGAAAAAACCTGAGCAGAAAATGGAAACAAGACAAAAGGTGAAGCTCAGTTCTCTGCAGAGGCTGACAGCTCACAGTGAATGAGGTTTCAAACAAAAAATAAAAAGATTCAGTGAAAGGCATAGATTATACATACAAGATCCTGCCAGGGTATTCCTAATTTTTAAGGAGATTTTTGGGGAAGGCTATCACAAACAGGAATAACCAAGTCAGAACCAGCAATGAACCTGCCACAATAAATCCATGAGAGCTCTCAGGAAATAGGTAAGGAGCTGAGGAAGTTGCTGTCACACAGACATGAAGTCAGATTTTCCTCTCAATTTTCAATTGTAGGTCTGTGTAATTGCAAAAGTGAAACTGGTGATAAAAGTTTTCTGTGGTCTGTGATACCCACGGCTGAAAGTTCTGCAGAGAGAGAAAAGAAGGCAGGAGAAAGCTGAAAAGATAAAATGAGCTGCTTATTTTTCTTTTGACAGGAAGGAGGAAAACAGATGGAAAAATAAATGGGAGAAAAAGAAAAGGTAAAAAAAAAGGGGGAGAGAGGGGGAAATGGAAAATAGGGAAAAATTGAAAAGAGAAAAAAAGAGGGGAAAAAAAGAAAATGAGGGAAAAAAAAGAAAATATGGAAAACCAGTTTTCTTCAGGAGATGCTGTGTGGGGTTGTCACAATTGCCTGTTACAGCTGGCTCCCAATTAGGAAGTTCCCTTCAAACCAATAAAATTTAAATTACAGTTTGTGTCTATAAGAGGAAGGTCATGTTCCACATACACTCGCCTTTAACCCACACTCACCAACCACCTCCCTCAGCCATAAATGCCAGGGTTTTGTGGTTTCAGGGGTCTGCATTGAGAATCAGACAAAACTTCTCCAGAAGAAGAGCAGGAGCTCCATTATTGTTGTGTTATTCACACGCAAACCCACGGTGAGGCAGCTTAGGCTGAGCTCCAGAGCAAATGTGAGGGGTCCTTTCCATGGTCTCACATTTGGTATTAAAGCTTGCATCAAAAAGGCCAAACAGTGTCAGGAATGTCAAACACAGATCTTAATCTGAGAATCTAAGAGCCAATGGTTTGAGCAAAACCATCCCACTGAGCTTCCTGTTGGACCAGTAGATCTCAGCCTTCATTAGGGAGATGTTAACTTCAAGACCAAAAAAAATTCAATATCAAAAAATAAATCAAAAAAAGTCTGTTTGTCACACACTTGTGGCTTTAATGACTGTGTTCACCAGTAATAAATGCACAGGGTGTTTAGATGGCCACCTTAATTAACAATTAACATACTGTTTAACTCAGTGGTCTGCTCATCAAGAGAGACACAATAAGGTCTATTTTGCCTTCAATTTTTTTATTACCATTTTCTCGCTACAATACTACTTCGTGCTAAGTAAAAAAAAAAAAAAAAAAAGCCAGAATGTATATCAATATTTACTTTAATTCATCTTTCCTACTCATTTCCTTCGTCAGTGCTGCCACCTTCTGATGCTCAGCAGCTTTGCCCGGTGCCTCAAACCCAGTGCTTGGGTTACAACGCTGTGGACAAACCTTTCCTCGGGCAAAGGAGCCCTCCCTCCCCTCTCTGCTGCCTCGGTGATTTTTACACACGGATGGGAGCAGGATTTGAGGGATAGAAATCTCACAGATGTTTGTGGGATGTAACCTGCGATGCTGGAGTTGAGCTTTGTTCAGGGTCTGGGTCTAAAGTGCCCACGCTCCCACTGAAGTCACTGAGAACTTCTGGAAGTGCCTGGAAATCGTGTTTTCTGCCTTTTTACCCTCTCTCCTGGGGAACTTTTCATGGAAACTCTGTGAGTTTGTGAGTTTCAGCCCCTCTTTATACTGTTGCTGTACCATAGCACAGTTTCCTCTTCCAAGCTCCTAAAGTCTTATTGAGATTTTTTTTTTGGTTTATCTGTTCTATCTCTCAAGGCAACCTGGGGAAAGACAACAGCTCCTAAAGATGGAATCATTCTCTTGGAGGATATTAAATACTGACCTACAGCCTTGAACTGCACTCTCCTCACTAGGAAAGCTGCCAGTTTAATTTGGGCTCATACCCTTAAAGAGTTTCAGCAGAACTCGCTTCATTTAATAAAATCACAGGCATTCAGTATGGGGGAGAAATTTAAATTAAATTAAAAAGTCAACTCACAATTCAATATAACTCCAGAAATCTGTTTCATGGAACATTTATGCTGCTCGGCATAAACAGGTACAATTCTTGGATAGCGAATAGAATAGCCATATTTGATTAGAAATTAAGAAAAAAAATCTAGATATTATTATTATTTGTGTTAAAAGTAATGTCTACACCCAAAGCATAAAAGACAAATCATAGCCAATGTGTGTTACAGCATCTGATGCAAGAACAGGCCAAGTTCATGTGCAAGAACAAATTTCAAGCTTAGCAGAGAGCAAAGACAAAGAAAAGGATTCTGTGGATGCTTTTACCTTAAACCTTTCACTGGAATAAGAACCTACACAGAACTTTCTTATTCTGCAGTTTAATGTCCCAGCCTCTTGTCTACCGAAATAGAATCAGTCATTCTCTCCCTCTTCTTCACTCAGGGGCCTAATAAATATTTAATGCAGAGTGGAACTGCTCTGATCTGACTCCAGAGCAGACAGATATTTTAAAGCACAGACTCTCCTCCCCCAGGCTGATCACTAAACCACAGGTTAAACAGGATGTCCATGGTGAGGGGCAGCACCACTGAGTGCTGGCCTCCGAGTGAAAAAGGCAGAGGAACTCTCCCACTGAATGGTGGCAAAATTCAAGTAACAAAATCCCCAGCTTTTCTCAGAAATTGGCATTTCTAGCGTAGCCATAAGTAAAACTGTTCTTGGCATGTGGGCTGCATTGACAGAAACCAGTCCTGGGATTAGCCAGTTTATTCCTGCAGCCAGGTCTTGGATTGAGGTCCAAATTTAACAGTAGCAGAACTTTTTTTTACCTTTCTTTCTTTTCTCAGCTTGTCCCACAGTGGTTGTTTCAGCTGCCAGCTGCTCATTCTTCCACAGAGAAGTGTGAGGGATGCAATGCCCAGGTCGCTGCACTGCTCCTCTTTTAGAAAAGGTGCTGCTGCCTGAAGCTGAACAGTTCAGCATAACAATCACACCTTGACATCTTACAACCTGCAGATATTTTGTGTTTTTATTAAAGTGAATGCATTCATGCCTATGACCACAAGGCAGTGCAATACAGAGAAAATTCCTACATTTGCACACCCAGGAGCAGCTCAGCCCTTCCTAATGGCACTGCCCCAGCAGGACTGCTGAAAGGAGCTCCTTTCAGCTGAGTTCTTTCCATTTTGTTTCATTTTTTTTCATTGAGGTTGTGTTCACCAGGGGCTCAGCAGTTAAATGTGGCCCACAGGTCTGTAGGTTTGCATATGCAGCCATGATTCACAACATGATTGCCTGTAGCTGGTTGAGCATCTGCTATTTTGGTGAATTATTTTATTATTATTTATTATAGAGCAGCAAATTCCATTGGCTTTTAGGTGCTTTACAAGACATCTAGAAAAAGAGGTTACTCTCACAGTTGATTATTCACCACAGCCAAAATTCCTAGGTTTATGCACTAAAATAAAATCTCAAAGTTTAGCAAGTTGAAAATACCAGATAAGCATTTAATACCGTATACTGAAAATGGTTTGAGACACAGAAATCTCTTAGTTGAGTACATCTTAATACACACGGATTATTTTTACAGGAAATCTTCTGGAAGAGCCACAACTCCACATGAACAACCTGTCAGTTGTGCCAGCTGGCTCATCATACTAGAAATGAAAAATAAAAGACCTATAGAAATTTTTTTTCGGTCATTTTAAGGTAGAGTGTAAGTGCAAACCTGTGTTTGCTGCATTAGCCAGAATTTCTCTGATAGAGAATGCAGGTGCAGAGTCAGCTGCTAGAAATGTTTACACTGTAATAGATTTCCAAGATTAGCAATATTCCTTTTAGAAACTTCCAGGAATTTTGAAGAGAAGTTTTCACAGAAGTGTTCTGAAGTGTCTGCACAATAGCCAATAGCATAACTTAACTCTGGAGACTTAAATTGCTCCTCAAACTCTTTTTTCCACACATTCTAAGGTTATTTACAAAGACAACTCCAATCTTCCATGTGCACACATGAGCAAAATTTGCCATCTGTTTCTGCAACCTTTGTGATTAGGAAAAAAAATTATTATTTAGTGTTAATGATAGAGGATAAGTAACCAATTGGCCCTGTTGCCTCAATGAAATCACCATTTTTGAAACCAGCACCACCCTCACTTCATATGAGGTATAACAAAAGAAACTCCTTCTGAAGAGCAAATAAAGAGTAAAAATTATAGTGGAAGGCAAACATGAAAATCTGACCAAGGAGGAGTGATTTCAAGGTGGAGAAGAGAAAACTTGCACCAAAAGTTTTCTAAAAACATTTTTAGATCACCGAGTGTAGAAGAGCTGCATTGACACTAGATGTACAAGCACAGGAAAAAAAAAAAAATTAAAAAAATACTCCCAGAGCTCAAATAAGTCCTACTGTTATTTCGCCTTTGCCTCTCCTCTCAGCCCTTCTGTTGTGTTGGCTTTTGCTGTATCCAAGTAACAATCTCTGATCTCACTCTTTGACTGTTTTTTGCCTCAACAGCTATTTGTTCTTTTCAAACCTTATGCTGCTCCCCAAATTGGTTGCTTCGGCTGTTTGCTAAACCTCTGGAAGAAGAAAAGCAACAGTTCCTGTTACCAGGCAACATCCAGATTTTTTCTGTGAGGCTGTGACCAGGTACAGCCCTGCTGCTCTGGCTCCACGGACTTCACAGTACCCTTTACTTTGCTCTGAGAGCTATTTGTTAATTAAATCACTTAAAATCAACTTTCTGCAGCTTGGTTTCCATGCAAAATTCACAGCAGCAACAGGCCAGCAAAAGAACTTAAGTGCAGTTTTAGTAAGGTTATTAGATTAACCAGAACTGCATGAATAAAGTAATTTATCTAAATAAAATCTCATCCTTCGGTGTGCAAGGTGATTGTTTTTGGCATCACAAATAAATCACTTATTCCTTTCATTTTTTTTTTCTTTTTAAATCAAGTGCTTTGCTCACTTCTTGTTCAAAAGAGCTCAGCAGAGAAGGCCGGAACCTGAAGCCTATGAAGATGGGGAGATCTTGGTGGGTCTCCCCATGAGATGTGCACAGCCAGCCCAGCCCCAGAACTCCTTCCAGCACTGCCTGAAAAAGTGAAATTCAGCCCATTTTCCATTCTTCTAGGTGGACAGAATTTAACGTTTAAATTTTTTTTGTTGTTTTTGGTTGGCTGGTTGGGGTTTTTTGGTTTTGGTTTTGGTTTTTGTTGTTGGTTTTGGGGTGGGTTTTTTTGTTTGTTTGGTTTTTTTTGCAATCATAAGACATAGGGTACAGAGCACCAGTAACAGAAGACTTCTAGCTTATTTTAAAATGCTTCTTTCCAGTCCCTGTGGGCTTATCAACATGAAGGGAATTTCTCTGATGTCAGTACATCTAAGTCAACTGCAAGCCACCAACACCACAGCAGCAGCTTGAGCACAGCAGCCTCAAGCTCCAGCACAGCCTAATTTACCCAGGACTCTGAAATAAAATCAAACCCTAACTGCAGGAGAAGGCAATACAGGTGACATCACCCCTGGCGAGTAATGGATGTGTTAATTATCCAATAGAGCCTCACCACTGATGAGTAAGAGCTATATCCAATAAAGATGAATGAGATCAAAGAGAGGGTGAGCTAATAAGGGGAGGATCATGGTGGAGGAGGAACCTTGAGGAGCATGAAGGAGAGAATCATGAAGAAAGATCCTGGGGAGAGAGAATCACTGCTGTGGGGTCAGTCTGGATCTGCAGTCAGAGCCTGTTGTTGGAACCTGCAGTCACAGTTTAGCTGGGTAAAAGCTGCAGTCACAATCTGCAAACCAATCCCTGCAGTCACAATCTAGCTGGGTAAAAGCTGCAGTCTCAGCCTGCAAACCAATCCCTGCAGTCACAGTCTGGCTGGGTAAAAGCTGCAGTCAGGGTCTGCAAACCAATCCCTGCAGTCACAGTCTGGCTGGGTAAAAGCTGCAGTCAGGGTCTGCAAACCAATCCCTGCAGTCACAGTCTGCACACCAATCCCTGCAGTCACAGTCTGCACACCAATCCCTGCAGTCACAGTCTGCACACCAATCCCTGCAGTCACAATCTAGCTGGGTAAAAGCTGCAGTCAGGGTCTGCAAACCAATCCCTGCAGTCACAGTCTGGCTGGGTAAAAGCTGCAGTCACAATCTGCAAACCAATCCCTGCAGTCACAGTCTGGCTGGGTAAAAGCTGCAGTCACAATCTGCAAACCAATCCCTGCAGTCACAGTTTAGCTGGGTAAAAGCTGCAGTCTCAGCCTGCACACTGATCCCTGCAGTCAGCAGGGAATCAGCAGCAGTCAGAGGCTGTTTTTGGAACCTGCAGTCACAGTTTAGCTGTGTAAAAGCTGCAGTCACAATCTGCACACCAATCCCTGCAGTCACAGTTTAGCTGGGTAAAAGCTGCAGTCACAATCTGCAAACCAATCCCTGCAGTCACAGTCTGGCTGGGTAAAAGCTGCAGTCACAATCTGCAAACCAATCCCTGCAGTCACAGTTTAGCTGGGTAAAAGCTGCAGTCTCAGCCTGCACACTGATCCCTGCAGTCAGCAGGGAATCAGCAGCAGTCAGAGGCTGTTTTTGGAACCTGCAGTCACAGTTTAGCTGGGTAAAAGCTGCAGTCACAGTCTGCAAACCAATCCCTGCAGTCAGAGTTCAGCAGGGAATCAGCAGCAGTCAGAGGCTGTTTTTGGAACCTGCAGTCACAGTTTAGCTGGGTAAAAGCTGCAGTCAGGGTCTGCAAACCAATCCCTGCAGTCAGCAGGGAATAAGCAGCAGTCAGAGGCTGCAAGGGAAACCTCCAGCAGGAGCTTGCTGCAGCCACAGTCAGTAAATAGTTTTTTTACAGTCAGTAAAAAGATGACTGAGCTGTGAAGAGGAATAAATCAGGACCCTTTTTGTGCTGTGTTTAACAAGAAGTCTGTGCCTCAGCTCGTTTCTACCCTCTAATAAGCAGGCTGCTGCAACAACTAACAATCCTGAACGACATGGCAGAGCCTAAATCCCTGCATGCAAAACTCCATACAGCCTGAAAATATCTCACTGCTCATGGAGAGGATGACATCTCCTGCAGCACAGAAACAAGGCTGCACACTTTGGTTAAATCACTCCTTTCCTCTGTCTCGCTTTGTATGAACCAGGCAGATCCAGCCTGTTCCTGGATGTAGGCCGCAAACACTAATCAGATTTTTTTGGGATGATTGATGGGGAAGCCCTTAATAAAGGCTTTCTGATTTTGGCAGGAGAGCAAGTAAGAAAAGGAGGCAGCTTGAGTTGCTTGAAGTGCTGAGGTGGAGGCGTTTGATAAACTGTGATGGGAGAGATGTTTGATGAGCAGGGAGCAGCTGTAGGAATTCTGATGGGCTGGCTGAAATGGTCGTGGAGTTAGTGGTGAGGCCTTGATTTTCCATTCTTGTCACTGGCAGAGAGGGTGCATAGAGAGAGCAGTTAAAAAAAAAATACAGATGAGCAGAGCCACCCTCGATTTTCAGTGAAAAAAGGAGTCTCGAGATCTCTCTGCATTTCATGGGCCATGTCTGAAATCCTTGTAATGTCAAGAACACTGTTTGCAGAGCTCTCGCTGAATTCTGACTCGGTCCCAGTCTGCAAGACAAAAATTGCACTTTATACATGACAAAACCTTCATATCCCTCCTAAAAGAGATGAGACTACTGCTGAAAGTTTGTTTTTAGTAACCAGTCCAATTTTCCCTCAAGCTGAGCTCCTCATACTGTCTCACTAATGCATCTTCCAAGCTTTATGCCTGGTTTCATCGTGTCCATTCATACGACAATTACAGGTTATATTCTCTGACTCAGCCTAGAAAGGGTTCTGCTTCCTTCCTTTCAAACATGGGAAATGGAGAAAAAACTTAGGAAAAAGCAACAGCATTGGGCATAGTTCAATCTCAAACTATTCTGTTTGGCCTATGGTTTAATTCCCAGGGCAGATCCACATCCAGTGACCCAAAAATTCCAGCCTCCATCCCACGGAATTTTGCTATTAACTTCACAGTGATTCCACCTGAAAGAAATAAATTCTTTCACCAGATTGAAAGGCTGAGGTACAGAGGGCAAAAATACTCATTGAAAATTCAACAGATGCATCGCTTTTAGAAACAATCAAATTCACCCAGATAACCTCAGTTTGTCCTCCTTTATGACCTAGTTTAATGAAATCTTGAGTAAAATTTCACATCAAAATGTCACAGAAATAACACAGGTGTTTTCAATGTTTGAGACTAAGGTGGAGAGGATGTGCTGTTAGCTTAGTATATCTTACTGGTATATAAAATAAATATCTTCTTATTTTGACAACGAATATATTCTGAACTTGATATTAAGACCTGCTTAGAGATAGAAAGAGTTTGCTGGTATCTCAAGTTATTAAGTAGAATTTACATTTTTACAATAGTGTACAATGGAGTCACTATTAAAAAATGAGTCCCATCTTGGAATCACTTTATATATTTTGATTGACATTTCTAAATGCTGACCTCTCTAGCTCATAAGGGAAGTAAAAGAAATTATTAAGTCAACACTAACTTTATGAAGATAGGTTTTCTTCTTGAAATATCAATTGGTAGCCAAGATTTGCCAAGCACCATGGATCACAATTGCAAGAAATTCTGAAATATGGCCAATATTCTTGAAAAAGAGCTCAATCAAATTCCCAAACTTTCTGTTAATCCAATTTGTTCTGTGTGTCTGGGAATTTTTCAGCTGAAAATTATTCTTCTCCAAGAACATTTTCTCCTTTGTTAAAAAAATCCAAGCCCCCCAAAAAACATTAACAAGGGGGGAAAAAAGCCTTGTCTGTATTTTAGTATTAGTCATCCAATCCTATTCCCAATTCTCTGCCAAAATTTTCACAGTTCATAACCCATAATTCAAATAAGAATATGGCTTAATATAATAAAATTAGTTACCTTAACTAATATAATATTCTTACACAGTTTAATACAATGCTGTATCCCCAGTCCAGCTACCTGATTTTGAAAGAGTACAAAGATCAGAGAAGGTGGAATTAAGAAAATGGAGATGCTAATTTTATATAATTTGGGGAGAGGGGATGGGGCAATATGGAACTTCACTTCAACAAACTAACACGTTACCAGTGATCTCAAGTTATATTAATTTTTTCATCCATTGTATTTTTAAAAGTTTACTTTAGAAATAAACTCCATGGGGTTCCTGGCAGAGCTGCTCTGCCACAACAGTTTATACCGACCATCTGTGGTGTGCCAGAAGCTTCCCGAATGTTCTGCCACCTGACTCAAAATCCTGAAGCTTTTCACGTTTTTCTGCCAATTTTCATCCATACTATGTCTGTTTCCAACACTGAAAACCTAAAAAAGCAAAATATATATCTAAAAGATGCACAGGAGAGTAAATTCAGCCACAATCTCATGGCCAAAAGAAAATACCAAGGACTACAGGAATGTGGGTCTGGGAGCTGGAATCACTGGGGATTTCAGAGTTGCATACTCTGAAAATAGATTTGTTAAAGAGCAAGAGGGCTCCTGCCTTTTCCAGGAATAAAGAACACACAAAACTTGGTGTCATTTTCTTTCAGTACTCAATAATGTCAGGCTAGATGTAATGCTGATTTCTATTTCCATAGGTGACCAAAGCCTTCCTTTTTTCACCACAGACAACATTTTTTCTGCCAGTGTTTCACTTTCTTACAGGTAAAGCATAGAAAATATGTTTTGATAATTTTTGGTCAATCTGCAATAAATTAAGACCCTTTTCTGGAAAACACAGCAGATGAGAAAGTGCAGGAGAAAAAGGGCAGTAAAATAATTGAACCACTCTGCTCACCAACAACAGGGAGGGCCATGATTCAGGAGAATATTCAACTTTTGCTGCATGGAAATGAACTACCAAAAACTGTGAAAGCCTAAGGTGATCTACTACTAAAAGCTCATATAGAAGAGCAGCAGTATAACAATCAAAAGCCACGTGAGCAATTCTAAAATAATTTCTTTTTCAAGAGTTAATAATAAGACTCCATCAAAAATTTGGTCCAGCCATTCCTGTACAATTCTAATAAGGTTAGATAAGTCCTGAAGCATCTAGATTCAGTTTTTTTTCTGCTTAAGTTATATTTAAAGCAGATTATAAAAAATGCTGTCTGGTAAGGCAACATTGATGCCACAAAACAGATAGCTATAATTGATCAATATCTTATAAATCCATCTGACACTTGAGTAATAATATCCCACTTGCTCTTACGAATAGCTGCCCACTGCTGTTTTTAAACCAAAATGCTGTCAGATACTTCTCCTTGGCCACTTCCAGCACAGAGGGGGTTTTTTTTCATCCCCAAATGACTCTTTAATTGTGGTTGTCCCATCCCCAACCTGTTGAGTTTGCAGCTGGGCACCCAAGGGCAGCCAGGTTTCACAGGGTGCCAGGGCCAGCCTTTCTAAAAACTCTCTCTATTCTTGAGCAGCACTAAAAACAGGATTCAGAGATGTCATTTCCAAGTCCTTTATGGAATAAACCTCCTCTGTGGTCAGAAAGGGCTGCATTCCATATTTGTTCTGCTGTGACAGAACCCAAATCCGTGCCTGCTCCTGACCAGGAGGTTGAGATCCCACAGTTTAAATTCTTGTCTCGGGCTGGGTTCTGCAGAAACTTTCCAAAAATGCTTTCAGCAAACATCTTTAAATAATATCAAAGGAAAGCAAATATATATGTCCAGCACCCACTGGTAGTGGAGTTTTAGGAATTTTAGGGGGTGGTGTTGGTGATGGTTGGTTTGGGATTTTTTTTTTTTTGCTTATTCTCTTTTAGCTAAAGGATTTTGTCGACTTGCTTGGAATTCATACCTTCTGTAAGCCCAGTTTTCAAGAGTCATTTAGCTGAAATATTCTCAGCATGCATTCTTAAACAAGTTTTTATAACTCCTGGGGCTCCTGTGAACGAGCTGAGTGTTCAAAAGCCAAAGTCTCTTTCTAACTTTCCTCACATACCCTTTGAACTTTTTAAACGGGTAATGAATTTTCACAGCTACATGCTTCAGCTGGTTTCCTTGGATTGGATGCTGATATTAAGAACACCACCAGCTGTCACTTCCTTCACCAGACTCTAGACAATGACTCAGAACTGTGTTGGCCTTTGCATTTATTACCCAGCTTTTGCCAGCACAGTGGTCCCAACCCTGCATTGACAATTCCCCTTTTACTGGATTAAGTTTGCCTCAAAATAATTCACAGACGAGCTTCCACACTCAGCCTTTGACCCCATATTCTCTGTCCTGCTGTTGTTGTCATATTTCTCTCTTTACCATTGTTTTTGTAAATTTTATCACGGCCTTTTGGGTTACACCAGGAGTCTGCAAGTTGTTGGACAAGGGCCTATGAGAAGCAGCACGTCAACAGAAAGAAAATATACTGGTTTCAAACCAGCACTCACTGCGTGTTCCACAATAGTAAAAATATTTCCAAAAGCTGAACACTTTCTCCTGCCATTAGCAGCATTTTGAGCACACTGGGTTACCTTTCTCTGACCTCTGCCATAAGCTGCCTCCAGTAACAAATTATTTGTCCACGTCAAAAGCTGCTACTGGTTCTTTTCTCCACATAAAAATAGTTCTCTCTCCTTTTGGCCTCCATGCATCTTTCCCACTGACAGTCTTCCTTTTATTTTTCTTTTTTTTTCGTTGCCTCCCCCCACAAGAGAGACTCCAAATGTTTATGTTTCTTAATTGAATTTATGTAGAAAGGAAGTCCAAGTGAACTTTGGCTTGTGTTCAACAGTAATTCAGATAAGAAGTAGAAGGAAGTTTGATTTTAGAGGAGAGAAATTAGAAACTCGAGACACCAAATGTTATTCAGTGGCATGTCAAACGCTTATCAAGATCTTTTATCACACATTTAATTGTTTCTTGTAATTTGAGTAATATGAAAGACCAGTAATAAAGAACGTTTCATTGTGTTACTTTTTGAAGTGCTGTCTGAAACCCTGAAACACTTAAAAAGGATGCTATAATTAGACTTGGCTGGAAACTTTTTGATTAAACACTTTTCATTCGAAAAACGCTGATTTGTTAGGAGTGCAACTTTTTGCAGAAATGTGTGTTTTTAATGAAACTTTAATGTGAAAAGCTTCTTAAGTCAGAACAGGAGACAGAGCTCACAAAAGTGAGACCTTGTTCTGCTGTGTCCTGAGAGTGACCCAGGAGGCCGCTCCACTCTGCCATCCCTGGAAATGATAAAGGCTAAGCTGGCACAGCACTGGACATTTACTGGCAGCTTATCTTTTCTCCCACATCTGATCTTGTCACCTGCTTTCTCCACAGCCATCCAAGCACTTATTTATTGTGGAGACTTTGCCACTTCGTCCTTATTATGTTGTCCTGGCTTACTGCACTCTCCTTGGCTGTCCCAGTTCACTAAAATCTAAATTTTGAGTGCTTCTGAATGGAGAACAGTTCATTCCATTAGATCACCCTCCAAATGTACCCAAATTCAGGGAGCCTCTTTAGTTGGGCAGCTTTCTTTAACTGGTCTTTCTCTGAACCAGTTAAAGATGATGTTTCCTTCATGTCACTGAATTAAACCAAAGATAAACCCCTCAAACTCTGCACGACTTCGAAGAGTTCACAGAGCTATCTTTAAAGTTTCATCTGCAATAAAAAATACAAGTAAACCAGTCAGTCAGCCAGCCAGCCAGTCAATTAAGACTGAAAAACCACTGTGACCTTTTCAATCTACTTTAGAAATTCATCAAGAGTTGCTTTCCAGAATGAGTAGGATTGCTTGATATAGTGTAATAGACTGAAGCCAAAACTAACAAGATCTTTGAAGGTCTTGAATAGTCTGCTTCCAGTGAAGTCTAGAGTCTCCCAGACTTGTTACCTGGCACACGAGCTATACCATCAGCTCTCATGAACAGATTGTGAAATTTGCAATTTCCTAGGAAAAATTTTTTGTGCTGCAATCTACCCTGATTTTTTTTTTCCTGTTGTCAGGCTGCTCACTTCTCATGCCAGCTGCTCCACCCACCTGTTCCCCTGTGTATAACTTAATAATCTCCATTTGATATAAACTGGAGCAGACCGAGGAAGTGTAAACTTTCAGTGTGGGATGATAGCACGGGGCGATTCTGGGGGAGTAGAATGTCTGGCAGGATACATTCAGCAGGCACAAGATTTCCACCAGCAGTAATGAATAGATTGCTTCAGGAATAATCTTCATTAAGTTGGTTGGTGCTGCGGGGATTGATTCTACAAGGTGCTGTTCATCTCGTAGCCACACGAACATTTTTTCGAGCAAATGAAGTGTTCCTCTCCACTTTCTCATCTTCCAGCATTCCTCAGAAGTCACAGAAAGGATTCTGTATCCAAGCAGGGATTCTAACTCCTACGGTCAGAGGATGAACAAGCTGACGGACACATTTTTCCCAGTCTTTGATCAAAGCCCACCCTTCCCACGCCATAAAAACACCCTACTCCCACACCACTTCCAGCCTCCCATGGGGCTCCCCAAAGTCTCGGGTTGAAAGGATGGTGAGGATTTCCTAGAGCTTTAATAACTCACAGTTTCGGTCCAATGGAATGAGTTCTTTGGTGAAAAGTGATTTACTGGCATAGAAAATGGTGGTCTTTCTTCAAATGTCCGGCTGATATCATCTGGAGTGCTTTGAAAACAAGATAGAAAGAGCAGATCAGCAGAAGCTCACTGTGGAGGATGGAATCAGAAATTACAAATTAAAATCCATGCCGCACAGGAAAAAAGAAGGAGCTTTTATGACAGGCAAAACATTACTAACTCTTAATCACCACAGGCTTAAGAGAAATAGCCCAGAGAGCAGCATGAAAAAAATAAACTAATGTTGCCAATTAATTTAGAGACAAAGAATAGGATCTCCTTATGCTTTTTTGGAGGTATGAGAGATTTTTAATTCCCCTCATTTAAGATCAGGACTGTGACCTGTTAGCACTACAGGTATTTCATTTGCATTTCATTTGTTACCTCCCTGCATAGAAATATTTCAGTTTGGTCTCTCTGTTATTATTTATTCATAATGTGTGTGCAGGTCCTTCTCTCCCAAAGAACTTCTCTAGCTCTCAGCTGAGTATTTTTCCAAGGGAGTCCTTACCTCAGTGATCTGAAGGTACAGCATTTATTTCCAAAATCTGACAACCATTGCTACCCAGTTTTCTTCTAAACATCCAATTCTGTACTTTAGGTGTTGTCACACAAGGTGGCAGACAGGAGCTCCTGTAACAAACCTGGAAGAATTTTCATTTCTGTAACTGTGACAAGATGCAGCCCTAAAATCCCCACACTTTAACCACACCCAAACACACAAAGGGCATATTCCAGCTTATTTTAAAATGCACCACATGATGGCTGTCTCCAAAAACCTTCACCTGGGGTGTAAATCCACATATATCGACATGGATACATGAATAACAATTCTAAAATATTAACAGCTGCTCCGTGGGGGCTTGATAAATACTCCTTACATGTATGACACAATTTGTTAAATTATTTCCCTCTTACACTTAGGAAAGAACAAATCCTGCCAACATTTATGTATGTGCTTGGCTTTACCAGCCTGACTACTCCTGGCATCAAGTATGATTTTCATAAGATCAAGGCCTAAGATATCATATGCAATAAGTTGGAATAGAAATGCTTTCTAAAAAAAATAACACTTGCCCTAGCTGAAAGCTACTGAGATTTCATCGTGATTATCATCAGCAGCCTGGTGAATAAACATGAGACACTCAGGCACTCACTCTGGTCAGGCATCAGGGGGGAGAACAACGTGAAACAAAGGAGGGAGAAGTGAGGCAGAAGGGTAGAAATGGTTCTTTAAAACTTCCAAGCATTGTGACTTATTCAGAAATGTCTGGTTATTCTTAGTGAAAAGTCAGGCAGGCCTAGAGAAGGGCCAAATGTGTTTGTTGGGATGGAATTTAGAGCCAGACAGATTTTGAAAGTAACCCTCTGGAATCAATGTACCTTTGCTTCTGAACACCACACCTGATCACTGCAGAATTGTTCCATGTGTCTACCAGGAAAAACAGATCTAAGGTTTTCTCTGGGCTGTTGTGTTCCTCTGCTTCTTGGCAGTGAAGAAAAGAGGAAGAAATTGGAAGTTTGTTCCTGGGACACCACAAGAAGAGACAGAAGAGAATGAATTGCGTTGTTACGTTAGGTGGTAAAAGACTTCAAATTCTCTTCAAACACTTTCCTGAGACAAGCAAAGTCAGCAGGGTCACTGAATAAATGATCTTTTCCTTGAAAACTGTTAGGAGAGACAATCACAGAGAGAATATTAAAGTTCTTAAAGTGTTGATAAGATTATGGCACTACCTCTATGAGAAGATCTGGTTTGGAAGGAGATGTGCTCCAGAGAATGAATAAAATTATCAAACCAGCTGCTGAGCAGAGCAAATGGAAGCCTGCTTCATCTGACCTTTCTGTCTCTATAAACAAAATTGCACACTATGCAGGGCTTGAGAGGCCTGAAAGAAAGAGATAATTTTCATGGTCTTTTTTTTTTTTTTTTTTTCCTCTAGATAGTAGAAACAGATTGTGAGCTGAAATTCAGGAAATTCAAACCTTATCCTAAGATATAAAAGCTGAGCGAAGAAGTAGAGAACAAGTGATTGGAAAGGACAAAAGTTGGTGCAGTGGAGAGAATTATTTAGAATTATACCTGACATTTTCTAACCTCCTTTGTTTTCATACCAGTCATGGTACTCATTTCAAGTTCACAAGAAGCCTTCAAGAAAACCATCCAAATTTTATTCTGCAAGAGGTCAGACATTCATCATGATATCACATCAGATTGAGCAGACTCCACATCAAAAACCAGGAAGGTGTAGCTGAAACCCTGAAGAACTCTGGAGAACTTTCTTGACAAAAAGGACACCGAGGCAGACAGCTGGCAGTCTTATTTTAATTAAAGCAGGCAAGTAATTGAACAACTCAATTCACAACATGAAGAAAACCACACATAGCAGACTACAAATACTGATATAAAACTTGTAATTGAACTCACAGACATGAGGAAAATGTGAACCAGAGTTGTATCATTGGATTATCCTGGCAAGGAAGACACAGACTTTGTTGTTGAGCTGAAATGGTTTATTAAGATATTAGAGCCACGTTCTTGGGACAAATCAAGACACTCATTACCACAAGACCAGGCTCTGGTTTGCTGTGCATTTCTGATATCAGAAATGTCACTTGGCCAGTCTGCTCTGAGTGCTTCTGTCACAGGCATGTCCATGGGCTTGTCAGAGTCACTGAAACACAAATTTCCAAACAGGTAAGGAAGGGTGAGGGCACAAACGCTGCTCCATTCCCACACATACCACGATTCCTTCCCTTCCTGCCATTGTAGCAATGCCAAACTCAAGCTTTGAAAAAATAATCATAAACGAGGCCTCTCCAAAGTCAAAATAATGACTTCATAGAAACAGAATTGAAAAAAAAATAACCAAACCAAGCAGCACACTGCATATGCAGGCAGGGAGTGTACAGGGCTGGGAGCTGTTCTTGTTATTCACCTTTGACAGTGCATTGTTCCAAGTTCTTTAAGAAAGGTTTCTCTAAGCATATTTTAAAATTAGTGGCAGATGATAATATCTATAATTAGTTAATTCGTGGAAATGTTTAGAAGAGACATCACTTATCTTCAGACTGCTTCTTTATAGCATTGTATTTCTGTAGCCAATGCATATAATGTTCTTCTGTTCATGCTTTTCTCAGAATACCTTAAAATTCAAGATTCAACAGAAGCCAAACAACACAGAAGAGAAAAATTGGCCAGACATCTTTTCTAATTTGACTCAACAAACCAGCTAGAAACAGTTTCAAAATACATTTTCTACCCATGTATCTTAGTAATATGTAGCTGGAAAAACATGCACTTTCAAAGTCACGGGGATTCAGATGTGAGATAAAATTAAAGATGGAAACAGGAAAGAGAGAAAAAGTTGCAAAAGTAGCTGTGGTCCTTGATTAAAAAAAAAAAAAAAAGAAATAAAAAAAGCAAAACAAAAGGCAAGCAGCCACTTTATTAGTTCCAATCATTTCATGCTAGATTACCTGCTCTGCTTTTAATAGACCTAATTGCCTTTTGCAGTTAGAATGGTTTTATCCAATGGCCTCTGCTAAAACAAGACTGGATTAATGTACTACTTGAAAGATATCAAACAAATATGACAAAAAAACCTCCAGTGAACACAATTCTGGTGTTCAGTTTTAAGATATACATACCAGAAATGACATTGAGCTTTGACTTCC
The DNA here is from genome assembly GCF_021018805.1 of Prinia subflava. Lineage (NCBI taxonomy): Eukaryota > Metazoa > Chordata > Aves > Passeriformes > Cisticolidae > Prinia > Prinia subflava. Next base: position 12,250,142 of record NC_086264.1, on the reverse strand, counting down.
TTTCAGCTGAAATAACAGAAAATCTTCCCGCTGACTGTAGCCTCATAAAAAATAACATTTAAATGTCAATGACATATTATTGATACAAAAAGCAGGTTGGCCAGGAGTGTGAAAATCCCCAGGGGACACTCTCCTTGCAGTTAGTTCTCCTCTTATTTTTGCAAGCCTTTCAAAGGGTGCAAAATTCACCCTTTTCCATATGTAATTTAGAATCGTTAATTTGCCAAATCAACAAGTCTCCTAAACCAGCATTGTTGGGAGGGTTATAACAAGAGAAATTCAGCTTAGCAACAGGGGGAAAAGTTCCCTTTGTAATTGAAAATTGAAAAGAAGTGGTGCTACCCATTTTTCTCGTGTGTGTGCACTGCTGCCAGCTCAGGGAGAAACTGGCTGTGAGATTTGAACCCTGCAGGAGATACAGATGGCTCCTTCATTTATTTATTTATTGGGGAAATAAAAAGGAATTCTGCCTGTGGACAGAAAAGTGGGCTTTGTGGGGTTTTTGTCTGTGGTTTTTTTTTTGGTTGGGTTTGGGGTTTTTTTGTGGGGTTTTTTGGGGTTTTTGGGTTTGTGGGGGATTTTTTTGTGGGTTTGTGGGGTTTTTTTTGGTTTTTTGGGGTTTTTTTGGGGGTTTTTTGTTTTGGTTTTTTTGGGGTTTTTTGGTGGTGGTGCTGGTGGTTTTTTTTGGGTTTTATTTGTTTTTTTTGGTTTTTTGGGTGTGGTTTTTTTGGTGGGTTTTTTGTTTGTTTTTGGGGGGTTTTTGTGGGTTTTTTTGGTTTTGGGGGGTATTTTCTTGTTTGGTTTGGTTTTTTTGTTTTGGAGGGGTTTTTTTGGTTTTGTTTTGTATTTTTTTGTTTTTGTTTGTGGTTTTCTGTTTTGTTTTGTTTTTTGGTTTTGGTGGTCTTTTTGCTTTTTGGGGATTTGGGGGTTTTTTGGTGTTTTTTTTGTTTGGTTGGGGTTTGTTTTGTTTTGGGTTTTTTGTGGGTTTGTTTGTTTGTTTGGGGTTTTTTGGTGGTTTTTTTGTTTTCCATTTACTGAGGATGAAATCTCCCACATGACGAGTGCAGCAAGCCCTGCTGCCTTTCCAGCCTGTGCAGCCATCAATGAATTGTCCAAACCTAAATTAAACATTATAAATGACCACAGCATTTTCCTCCTGGAGCTGAAGCTCTGATGTGATCTGGGGCCATTTTCCCCTTATTTGGAGGCTGCAGGGTTCATACTCCGGGCACAGCAAAAACACAACACGGAGCTATCAAGCAAAAGTAATCCTCTTTATTTCAAAACAGATGACTAGCTATTTGCATGGTTAAAAATACCAGAGTTTTCCCTGGGTAATCCGCTAGCCAGTCTGATCTACTTTTTTTCCCCCATAATGCTAGGTCATTCTTGGATTAAAAACAAGAGACTCCACCCTTAGAGAAATTTTCATTAATACCTTCACAACGTAAATAAAGAAAAATAAAAACCAATCACCTAGACCTTCACAACTCATTAGCTTTCTTCCAGTTGTATTTTTATCTGATGCTGCAAACAATTCAATACTGTAAACTTCTTATGCATGCTAATTCAGCTTTTGCAGTTATTGGATTTTTTAGGCTTCCTGTAAAAAAAATTGAGGTTTCTACAAGCATAAAAATTGTTTAAAACTCCTGTTTTTCAAAGTATGCAATCCCCTGAGGAGGTGATGGTAGGCACAGCTTGGCTCCTTTGTTGCACACAGCGAGGATTTTGCAAAGGAGCCCCAAATTCAGTGGTAATGAGTGAAATCCAGTGAATTTAACTAAATATCTCAAGGTCCTGGGTGTGACAGAGTTAGATATTCATTGCAGGAATAGATGGATGGCAGGTGAAACAGCCTTCCCTGGCAATTTTACAAGTTTTGGAGTTGTTGCACAAAGCAGGAAGAAATTAAAGTGCTTGCTTAGAAGTCAGAATAATGACCCAAGCCATCAGATAGATGGTTTGAGATAAGAATTAATTCTTGGGTAAATGGCAAGTGTTGACAGCAATATTTTTTTTTCCATCACTTATATACATAAACATTGATTTAATTTTCTTAATAAAATGATATGAAAAAAAAAAAGAGTTGACCTAGAAAGGGAAAAATTTGCCAGAATCGTCATCTTTCTGAAGCAAAACTAAAAAGATTTTTTTTTAAATTAAAGTGCTCACAGCTTAGATCTCTGAGAAATTTCATGCTTACTAGCAATATCACTGTTTTTTAAAGAAAAATAAGCACATACAACCATCAAGCCCATTTTAAGGCATACCCAGAGGAGAAATTACTGGCGAGGTATCTTTTCTAAGGCTGCACTAATATAGATCTCTGGTAGCAGCCTCACACAGGCTGTCACTGCCATTCTCTGGTGTAGGAGGGAGACAGGAATGTGAGGCAGCACAGACTGGCAGAGCAGGCTCCACACATCGCACTTGCCAAGGCTCCTGAGGGATGGAGCAGAACCAGACTGGGAGCCTGTGAGAGCCCAAAAACGATAAACAGTGACACCTAAGGGAAGGAGTGGAGATTTCCCAGGGGAAACGTTCCTACAAGCAAAGAAAAGGCAGCTCTGAAAGCCCTCTCGAAGTCACCTTTGTGATATAAATAAAGAGGGAGGGGGAAAAAGGGATTTTTAAAAGCTGTCTATCACACTTCCTACCCAGAACAGGAAAAATGACAGAAAAAAACCCTTCAGTCAAAGCAGCTGTTTCCATTATCACCCAGCTCTGTCCTATGTGTAGAATTTAAAAAACCCCTGCTATCCAAGAAAATTTTCACTCTCAGGACATTAAAAGCGCTTTACTGCACTATTCTCAATATCATGATGAATAACACATCAATTCCACAGCAAACTAATCTTCTCCAAAAAGGTCAAACTGTTAAACTCTCTGTAGAACAAATAGTTCCCACATCTGGAAGAATGTGTGCAGGTTTGTGTCACACAGAAACAGCAAAGCCTGCACATCCTCCAGACAATCTAGATTTTATCAGGGGATAGGTGTGGTCTCTGCTCTGCTGTTCCATGATCTATAATACAGGAGAAGGTTTCTTACCAATTTTCTGCTCCCCAGCTCTGATCACCAGCAGGTCCCCGTGTGCCCCATTCAGAAACCACAAAGGTTCTGTCACCTATAATAGAAAAATGCACTGGCAACACAATTACACAGCTTTACCAGAGAACAGGAGACAGAAATCTCCCTTTATTTCTGGCATTAACACCTCTGAATTTAATTTTAGCTCAAGCAAATCCCTGATGATAGAAGTGGGATGCTCAACCTGAGAACAAGGCCTCGTTGAGCAGTGATAATTCAAGTGTAAGCCCCAGCCTCACCATTCTGACACATTTTCTGTATTTTATTGTTTGTCCATGTCCCACAGTGTAGCAGCTGTGTGTTTCTCTCTCTGAATGTCACCAAATGCTGGTTTACACAGAAGGGCTTGCTGAGGTTCTAGCTGGTTATATGCCCTACAAACAGGAATTAACAGCTTACAAAAATTCCCCTGCAATCTTTGATGTCTCAGAAGATAAAAAGAGTCTCCAGAAATGGCAGCATTGATGTATCCCAGCCTCCAGTGGTCTGTGATTTGGGGAGATACCTTCCTCAGCTGGAAGTAAAATGATTGTGTTTAATAAACTCAGATAAATCTTTCAGGATTTCGAAGCTGCACAAAGATTTTGGCATGCACAACATCCTGTGGCAGCAAATTCCACGGGTCAGGTGCACACTATGAGAACACACTGGATTCTGCTTGTTTTGAACATCCTGAGAGTTCATTTTGGTGCTTCTCTTCCACAGCCCAGAAAAAAGAATGATCACTTGGAGCCTATCTCTTCTCTCACTGTTGCTCATCATTTAATAAATCCTATTTCAGTCCCCATCAGCAGACTCCCAGAGACTTCAGAGTCATTATCTCTGCAGTCACTTCTCATTTGGAAGTCATCTGGTGACTTCAGTCCTCCTTGTTCCACTTTCTGCCATCAGCTTCTGAGATCAGAAAATGTATGATATTTGTTTTATTCTCCATATTTATCACCTATCTGCTTTTTTTTGCCTTGTTTTTTTTAATATAATCATCATTAAGGACTGAACTTACATTGTCATTAAAATACTCATAACTTCACTTTCTTTCCTGCCTGGTAACAGCCAATTCAGAACTCTTCACCACTTACATAAAGCTAAGAATGAATTTCTTCATCTCTGTTGCTGTACCTTTCCCTACTGTGAATTTAATCTGTCATTTTATCACTCCATGTCACAAGACCTTTCTTTGTGGCAGAAAGTTTTCTCTTTCGCTGCTCTGCACAACTCAATGCCATCAGCAAATGCTGCCACCTCCCTCTCTGCTCTGTTTCCTAGACTGATTATTTTGAATAACACGGGTTTTCATGCAGATCTCAGTGGAATTTGCCAGGTGAAAATCCTACACTGAGAAAACAGAACATTTGTTCCTACCTTCTGTTTCCTGTCTTTTCAACTGTTGTAATATACGTGAAGAGTTTTCTTTTTATCCTGTGGCAGTTTGGCTTCTCTGAGTATTTTGGAGGGATTTTGAGGGCCTCCTAAAGTGAACCTCAAGCAGATCACCTTTGTCAAACACAGAATTGATTCTTTCAGGGGAATTACAGCAGAATCATGAGACAGGGCTGTTTCCTACAGAAGCTCCACTAGATCTTCCCAAACATATTTTATTTATTTATGGCTCCTTCTCCCTCTACATCAGACTCACCAGGCAGCAATTTCCCACATCTTATCCAAAGTCCTTTAAAAACTGGGAATTGCCCCCATCTCTGATGGAGAGGCATTTCTCAGTGATTGTTTGTAGGTTCAACACTCCCTGAACAAGAATTCACTCACTCTTACCCGTATTTCACTCTTCTATCAACTTTTCCAGAAGGTTAAATTAACCCTGGCTTTGATCCCCTAAGGAATGCCTTGAATCTGCATTAACAACTATTTCTTATCGGGGACTTTTGATTTTGTTTTTTCACTCTTTTACATGAAGAAGTCCTTCTACACCAAGAGGACCAGCTGAACAAAGTTTTTATCCTGTGCACTGCAGGTGCACTACAAAAAAAATCAAACTTTTCGAATTTCATTGATATCTTGACCATACCTTAATTGGGCTAATAGGGTTGAATAGGGTTAAATTTAATAGTTGATTTTAATAGTTAATTTAAATTTAATAGTTGAATAGGGTTAAATTTTGGTTAAATGGACAGTTAAAGTCAATTTTAGAAGCATATCTAAAGTAATGTCTTCCACTCACAGAGCAAAAATACCCATGGAAGAACATTGATTTACATAATACATAAATTAGGGATTAGATTAAATTAAACTAGTTTGACTGAGAGTATAAAAACTGCATGAACATACTTTAAATTACAGCATCATTCACAGAAATTCAAATAGCAGTTGTATTATCCCAGTCTATTTATATAATATTATAATTTGAAGGAATTTCCTGTAGGGATTTTAATGAATATCTGTATAGAGAATTATAGAAAATTGTATCTTGGTTATTAACAACCACATGAAGTCTGTTCCTATAAATGGTATAGGAACTAGAATTAATTGTGCTGTGGCATTGCTTTCACCTTGATTCAAATCAATTGGCTTTTTGCATAGCTCAAACATTCAATATTCAATATTTTTATGATTCATGGAGGATAATGAAGGTAAGTCACCACAGGGCACTACACAATCCAGACTAATCACTTTAGGGGTTTAGCATTTGACAGGTACCTTCCTAATTAACCATTCCTTCAAAATTAATGATTAATAGAGCAGCAACATCACAACCAGACAGTGAATTCCCACTATTTTTCTATTTCATTGGAATTTTAACACAGAGTTTGTAGCAGCCCCAATTTACACTGACCAGAGTAACCCAAACTGCTGAACATTCAGACTCCCATTTACCTGTCTAAAAATTATCATTTCTGTAATTTCTCATTCAAGTTCAACAAAAATGAAATGGAACCTTCTGTGAAATCTCCTTTTGGAGCAGGGATGTTATCAGCTGTACAGAAAAAAAAAATCTGGAAAAGAATACAAGGAATAAGAAGCAACCAGGGACTAATAGTGAATCTAAGACTAAAAGAAAATTGGGTAATGCTGGCAACAGAATACAAATACACTGAGTGTGTTATTGCAGCAAGGAGAAGGGCAGCCAAAAATGCAGAATGAATTAAAGCAGTCAAATCAGTTAAGAGAAAATTGGATGGGTTATAACAAATCATGAAAAGAATAAAACTGGAGACAACGAAGGACTTTTAATAAATGAGGAGGCTGCAGAAATTAATGAGGCACATCAAATGTTAGAGGTATTGCACTGCTTTATAAAAATTTGCCTTCTGTGAGGCGAGTAGAGCACAGGACTGGCAAGGCATCGAGTGGCAGAGGTGTGTAATGCATTGCCCTGACTGAAGGTAAGAGAGGACTTAAATATTTTCCTAGTTATAGGAAGCATAAAACCTGACTTATTGCTGACAAATGTGACATATTCTACATGTCTTGCCATTAATGACTTGGCAGGGAAGTAAAACAGCAGAGCAATTAAAACTGCCAGAAGAAAATAAATTAGGAAATATTGCAAACACCAGAAAGAGGAAAATAAAAAGGCAGAAGACAAAGAGCTCAGAAGCAGGAGGAAAAAAACTGAAAAATACTATATGGAAATTTAAACTACTTTTCAAAACTCAAACTTTTCATGACCAAATGTGTTGCTAAGAAAACTAAAGAGGTGAGGACCAGATACCGAAGATGTTTTTTCATTAATCCTTCTTGATTGCCCTAACTCTGCTTTTCAGACTCCCTCCCCTCTGCCAGGATCCCTGTATTTCATACCTAACCCCACATTCTGTGCCTGTTGATGCCTGCCCTGGCCTTGCTTTGCCAATCTACACCCCAAGGCTGAAATAAAAGTCAGAGGGCAGAGGGTATAATGATATTTCCCTCTTCTTGTCATTGACTGACACGATCTCAGCCAAATCACATCCTGTGGTCTTCTTCACCTTTGCAACAGGACTGAAGGCTGGTAAAACAAGGTTTTCAGAGAGGGTTTTGAGAATTAATTGCTTAATTGCTTAATTAATTAATTAATTTTTTTACTGTTAGCAGTAAAAAAGTCAGAGAACTGTAACCTTTTGCCCAGTCAGTTCATGCAGCTGTGGGGATTCTTGTTTGGGCTCAGCTGCCTGCACAACCATTAACATGAGAATTTTGAGTCTCCTTATTTATTCATCAGTGCTCAGGGAGAAGAATAAAGCCAGCACAGTTAGAATGCGACCTTTTTGTTTCAGTTCATGTAAATAATGTTATAGGGTTGTATTTCTATCCTCCCTGATGTGAGTGGTTGCATGAACTGGACGAAAATAGAAGATTTCAGAATTTTACAGTCACAAATACAGCATCTCCCCTAAGTGGCTGAACAGCAAAATGGGCAATTCAAACTCTAAATAGCAAGAAAATATGAATCTGACCTATTTATTCAGTGGAAAGGATATTAGCAGTACTTGCAAACCTCAGTGATACTGACAGGAAATGCAACATTTCTTTTATATTTCATCCACATCTTCAAGAAAAGGAGAAAAAATAATTTTACCCTAGTACTGAAGGGAACTGCTCCTGTCTCAAGCTCTTATTTTACCCAGACAGATCAAAATACTTTGGGGGTATTTATACAAGAATTATCTCTGCTTCACAGATGGAGGATGTGAAACAGATTCTGGTGGCTTGTTTAACAGCTTTACATCAAAGAAATGTCGGAACTTTAATTCTGTGTAATTCTCTTGACAAAGTTGGATCCAACTTTGAAGCTGGTCCTGCTTTGAATGGGAGGTTGGACAAAATGACCTCCAGATATTTTTTCCAATGGTTCTTGTTTCCTTTGCATCTTTCAACACTTCAAATCACCACGCAGAGCTCAAACCCCAGATGCAACACATTGGTGGGCTCTGCTCAGAGATATAATCAGGAGCCTGGCAGGACACAGGGTTTTAACCAGCAAAATCCACTCCTTGCCATTCAAGCATCAGAGAATCTGTAGAATCACAATTGGCTGTCATTACAAGTTTTAATTAAGTGCTAGCACACAGCCCATCGTCTTTCTCCGCAGCACTGAACACCCAGCTGCTCTCAATAAGAATTAAGCACCCAAATGTAAATAAGAGTCTTATTTGTAAAGAACAAGGTAGCAAGAAAGAGCAGAAATCTGGTTTGAAAATACCACTTTCATTAAAGAACTCTTAGTTTCTCCACTGGCACTGAAAGGGTGAGATCCCTCTCGTGCTGCAGTTTTGTTTGGATGTCTGTCAGCATTCTGTCAAAATGGTTTGGTTTCTCTACTTTGGAAAATGATTTGAGAGCATAGAAAATATTAGCTTGGAAGCAGGATAGAATGGATGTATTTTAAGGCAAAGATGACCTTGTAGCAAGGAGCTGAACCAAAAGATGACCTTGTAGCAGGGAGCTGAACCAAAAGAGCTGAAAAAAGAGTTTAATACCTTGTTAGATGCCCAGAAACATTATATAAATTCAGAAATAAAGTTAATTTTAATTCAACTAATATTTTGCAGGTGAGTCCACCAGGTGGCTGGTACCAGCATCTTTTTTGATATGAGTAAGAGGGTTTTACACCAGCTCTGCAAAATTATGACTTTTTTTTCTTCTTTACAATTACTCAGTTACTTTGCAAGCCCTCTGGTTTTTGTTGATGTAGCTGTGTTTTTGTAATTCTCATTTGCCTTTTAGCAAGGACAACACATCATCTGATTTGTCTGATGCCTGGGGTTTTGCTGACCATGTTCAAGCTCCAACATTCCTGTCTTGTTCCTGCTTTCTCTGCAATGTTTGTAAGAGATTCTTAAAACTTTGCCACTACAAACTCTTAATAATTATTCCAGTTATTTTAATTTTCTTCCAAACAAATTTTTAGACAATTTAAAGTAAATTGTCATTTTGCATGTCAACTACAGTACTGCTACCTAGGAAGTAGAGAGTGATTTTTTTAGTTCTTTTAGTTCTTCTTTTTACCTTCTATTTCAGTACTGCTTGTTTCTTCAAGATTTGTTTTCTCTTAGAAGTCCAACAAATTATTTTAACCACAAACCCACTTTTGGTGAGATTAATAAGTAGACTGAGGTCTGTAAAGTATTTCCCAATTAAAGCTAAAAATCAATTACGTGTATTTTCATGTACAACCTTTTGAACTTGGGTTCACTCGATTAAACAGTTGCCATCACTTACAGTCTTCCCTCCTACAAAAAGCTTTTCTCTCGTGAAAATCAAGAAAATAAAACCTGTAAAACTCCTCCAGTGACACAGGTCAGAGTCTGCTGTGGTTGATTAATTCAGCAGCAAACACAACACCGCAGACAGGACCTCAGGTAGGTAACAGAGGGAGCTGAAGACAGTTTGGAAACTGAATTCTTTTCACCTTTAATCCTCTCTTATAACAACACCAAAATTTTCTTCCTGCAGATATTAACCTACAGAGATATAAAACTTTATAAGCATTTTTGCAATAACTAACAAAAAATCCTCCACATGCTCGAATTACCCACAAGGTGGCAGAATAACCTGACCAAACCCGGGACTGGCACGATCAATCCTCCCCTGACTACAAGCACAGCTCTCAAAGATGATTTTTCCTCAGATCCTGACAAAACCACCACCATTCAGCAACTGGCTGAGCAGATTTAACCCATGCATCGTCTAAAAAGACAGATCTTGCAGAGTAGGTGCCACTTTTTTCCCCCCACACAATTAAAATTCTGCCAGAGGGGAGGAAGGCTAAAATAAAAGTAATATCAAACCAAGTAAGGAAAAAAAAGAATAATATTATGATTTTTTACCAGCTGTTTTCACATAAAAAGTATTTCACTAAGTAAATATTAATCCTCCCTCTATTCTCCTTGTTTAATCCACAGCATTTCCATGGAATAGATGTTCCGAGGACAAAGAATACTGACCTACAATTTCAGAGGTCACTAAATCTCTGAGAATTACCTGCCCTAGAGTAAATGAGCAGCAGGGTGGCAAAAGCTCCACCATGCTCACAGCAAAGTTGTTTTCTTGCCATTCAAAATAAAAGCGTCAGTGGGACACCCAATTAAAACAGAATTAAAATTTTAAAAACATCAAACTAGAAATACTTCCATAGGATGATAACAGCAGACTCTGGTGGCTAATTTGCCAGCAGAGGATCAGACAAGAGAACAGATGGAATATCTGCTGAAAAATGTGGCTTTGCACATCAGTCAAGCCTAGACCATCCCAGCTGGTGTAAACCAGCTCATATTGGACCACAAACCTGTCTGTTAATGGGTGAAACCTGAAATAGGGCAGTGTCTGCACTTGCATTTGGACTTTGAATGAACTGTAGTCTCATATTCTCTTTTACCCCTGCACATCTTGCTAAATTTGAATCCCTCTTATATAAGAGTAGAACTGCAAACTAGCACAATTTAAACTCCTTTGGCATATGTCCTTGTTAAGCAGATTAATAGCCTAATTCCCTGTTATCTGCTCTGGCTAACTACTCCTTTCCAGGTGTTACAGTTGCTGCTCTATAAAGTAGAACACACACTGACACTATATGTGCATGTGTAGATTTAAAAATACATAAAGAGATAAAACTTTCATTTTTTTTTTTTATGAAGACCTGTAAGAGCTATCACATTCCCTAAGAGATCTCTACCAGAGAAGAGTAGAAGTTCCTGGAAATATTTTATTTTCATAGATTTTTCTCACCATTAGAATTCACCACTGGCTCCTTCACAATATCCTAGATGTAGTGACTGACATCACTGAGGAAAAACACATGGAACACCTCTGTGTTTGTAACTGGGTAGCTGTGAATGGCTTCTGTTTTCCCTGTACTTCAGTAATTCCATTATTTTTTTTCTGTATATGGCAAGAGAACAATATAGAAGTGACTAAAAAACTTTCTAATTCTGGGAAAAAAATAAAAATAAAACCCCAAATATTTAACAGTAAGGAAAAAAGTGCCTTCCCAGGGCACTTTATTGCAGTCCTTGTGTTTGTTAGCAGTATTTATTTCCTGTTCTGCACACACAGGGTCAGGTTTTTCAGCTGATGGATTCCCATTTGCAGGCACACCTCCTCCAGATAAATTCTTGGGACTGAAACCTCTCTGGGTTTAGCACTAAGTCCTTTCAGTGCACTTGGGGCACTTAATCCATTATCCTTATGGAAAAAAACAAGGAAAAGCTAAAACTGAGTACTCTGGGAATGGTTTGCTTTTCCTTACTTATGAACAAAAGGGTTACATTGCATTTAAACCCTGCATTTCTGAGGTTTCAGGGAGTACATAACGAAAATACCTCAAATTCTCCAAGAAAGCTTAATTTCCAATTAAACCCTAGCATCTGACTTTCCTTCAAGGGGAAAAAAACGTTCCAAAATTACGACTTTGGTTCCAAATTCAGGCTCAGCAAATCTATTGAGGGCTCTGGAACAGCCCAAGGTTGCTGTGTGCCTGCAGCCAGAGCTGTTCTTTTGTCAGCTCCTGTGCCCCTTCATCTGTGCCCCCTCACCTCCTCTGCCTCTCAGCTACCAGTATAAATAGGAATTATTCCTAACTGAGTCACAACTGACCTTGAAATTATTTTGCTTAAGGTTCTGCCTTCTCAAGAAGAAGAGTTGGCTGCATTTGACAATCTCTATGCAAATGCTTTAATTCTATATTATTTCCAGCTCTTTACAAAGCAGCACAGACTGCTACCCTGTCTGGAAGAAACACGACTGGTTTTGCACAAACTATTCACTTTTAAGGGCCTAAGTTAACTACAACCTTTGCTGGTAATTAGGAACAAAACATCAGCATGCCATTCTCCAGTAAATCTGACAAAACACACGCAAATATTCATAATAATTATGAAAATATTCACCGTAATTATGAAAGAAGTCACACAAGCCTGGAAGGCCAGGATTGGGTTTGATCGCTCACCTCTCACTTTTCTTTAGATGCAAGGATTCTCTAAAACAAGGTACCAGCTGAAATCAGTCTTTAGTGATGTGCACAGATCATATATTAGCACAAAAAGAGTGAAAACACTCTAAGGAGACACAATCTCCCAGCTGGCTAGGATTTGGGGTTATATTCCTCATTTTGGAAAACCTTTCAAAACATTTGTTTGACTACAGATAACTCTGTAGGGGGAACAGGGTGGCAAGGAAAGGCAAAGCATACACACCAGTGTGGAAGCACTGTGAACCATTCTCAACAGGGGCTTACAGAGCTTATTAAAAATACACATAACATCTGAGGAGAACCAAAAAAATGACAAAAGAAAGGAGCACAAGTTGTAGGACCATGTTTGAGGTGTCACCAGGAATTTCCTTGCACATGCAGATCTAATCGCAACCTCTCTGTAAATAGCCTCTTCATATAGAAGTAGTTTTGTTTTATAGACCAGAAGTCAGTTTCTGTTTATCTACTCCATAAAATACAGCTGCTCTACAGACTTTGAAATTAGCGAGAAATTCCCATTGAGGAAGAGAATTTCGCTGGTCAAAGCTGGAGAATTCCCTTTTAACTTTACCAGAGGCTGTCTAAAATTCTTTTTCCTCCATCTGATGCCATCTCTAGCTAGAGATTTCAGCTGTCAGATCAAGTCCCCCACGAGTCCTACCAAACAGCAAAACAACTTGAACCTGGCAAAATGTTAACCCTGACACTGGATTCTCCAACCTATATTCAGTCACAGACACAGCCAATACATTAAATTCATATATATCCATATATATTTTTACATATTAGTCAGCATTAGTCCTCTGCACACAGGTGAGAGAGACAAAAGATATGTACGAGAGGGGGATTAAATTTCTCTGGGCTTCTGTGATCTGTTTCTGATGGGAAAAGTTGGAAAATGGAAATGGAAATGGAAATGGAAATGGAAATGGAAATGGAAATGGAAATGGAAATGGAAATGGAAATGGAAATGGAAATGGAAATGGAAATGGAAATGGAAAAAGTTTATTCCAAATAACCTCCAGCCAAGGTTTGAACTCAGAAATGTGACCTGTTCTGCCAAGGCTAGACCTGCCCATGCAGTGTGGTATCATTTAGAAAAAAACTTTAACTTTGCAGCTGAAACCCATCCACTTTGGAGCAAAGTTACCCACCTGAGCTTGAATTTTGTCTGTGTAACTTTGCCTGTCATCAACACTAGAAACTACACATCAAATTCACAAATTCTAAAACCTTGATCCATTCTGTTTTGTGGCTTCCAGGTCCTGGTTTCTGGGCAAGACCTGCGTGTCTGATCTTAGCAAGTGTGTTCATGCCCTGACTGTAACAAAATTCCCTCTCATTCAGTTCCTTTTGTCGGTTTTACCACCAGAGGAGATAATCCAGCTCCATAGTTTATCACTTCTTTTTGCTCGTGGAGGTTTTCAGGCATCACAGAGGTTTGCACTTCAACTAAGAGTGAGTTTCACTGATGTTTTCTGTGTATCGCCTTTAGAATGTTGTAGCTAGAGGTTTAATCTACTTTGTAAAAAAACCAAGTAAAAACCATAAGAAAATGTTTGATCTTATTGGTATTTCAAAACATAAAAAGAGAAAAAATGACAAATCCATCAAAAGTGTGGCAAAGAATATTGGACAGAAGAGCACAAACTGTGGTCACCTGTAATGACATATAAAAAAAAGAGAAAGAAAACATGTACATAGTTGTAAAAGCTTTTACTTTTTTTTTACATTCTCATTGTGCCAAGGAAAGAAAATATGTTCTGTGATGGTTGAAAATAAGTTGGGGAAAAGCTGAGATTGTGTCCATTTCAGCACATTTGTTGGCCATTTCTATGAAAAGCGAATTTGACTTGAGCAACCTCAGGGGCACTGAGAAGATGCTTGGGGAAACCATGAAACGTGAATTGCAGCACATTTAGGAGATTTAGGCTGTGTGAATTGGTTTGTTTGAGTCCTCAGGGAGTGGTGGTGGCAAATACAAAGGAAAATCACAGAATCACAGAATGGTTTGGGTTGGAAGGGACCTGAATGATCAAAGATGTTCTGGTTCCAACTCCCAGTGATGCCTTTCACTGGATCAGCTTGCTCAAAGCTGTTCCACCAGAACTGGAACACTTCCAGGGATGGGGCAGCCACAACTTCTCGGGGCAAACCTGTGCCGGTGCCTCACCACCCTCACAGGGAAGAATTTCATCCCAAAATCCAATCTACACCTGCTCTCACTTTGAACCCATATGTCCTATCGCTACATGCCCTTTAAAGCAGTCCCGCCAACAAATGACAGGGGTGAGCAGTTTTCTGCCCCTGGGGATGCATTTTAGATGTATTTTAGATGTATTTTAGATGCATTTTAGATGTATTTTGGATGTATTTTAGGCTGAGGGCCGTGCAGAAGGAGCATTTTTAGCGTTTTAAGGCAGTGACTGAGCCGCGTTAAGCCCGGCGAGGACTGGCGGGCAGCTCCGCGGGTGCGCCTGAAGGGCGGGCCGCCCTTGGACGACCACCAAAAAGAGCAGCTCTACCCAAACCGCGCCTCCAAATCCCGTTTTTCCTAGAAAAACCCCTTTCCCACCCTTCCCACGCCGCTCCCCCCGCTCCGGCCGGGATCCGAGCTGGCACCGCCTCCGCGCCCGCCCGGCCCGGCCCCAGCCCGGGCTCCGCCCGCTCCGCTCCTTTCCACGGCCGGGCCGCCGCATCCGCCGCCGCTGCCTCCCCCTCAGGCCAGCCGGGATCCGCGCTGCCCCCGCCGCGGGAGCGGAGCCGCGGCTGCGGGAACGGGCGCTGCGCAGGGAAGGGGCCGGGCAGGGCATTGTGCGAGCCCGCATGGGCACGGCGCGGGGGCGCGGCCGCGGGGCTGCTGCGAGCCTCCCGCCCGGCCCCCGGCATCGCCCGTAGCGTGAGGGATGCTTTTGTGCGCGGCCGCGGGCGCAGCAGCGGGCGGCGGCTCCGGGGCTGTGCTGGCGGGGCGGGTCGGGCGCCGCGCTCAGCCGCAGCCCTCACGGCCGCAGCCCCCACGGCCGGGCGCGATGCGCTGTTAGGCGGCCCGAGCCTTCGCCAGCAGCTCTGCGGGCGGGCGTAGCGGCCCGCAGCGGAGCCGGGGAAGGCGGGCTCCTCATGGCGAGCAGCCGGAGCATCGAGCTGGAGCACTTCGAGGAGCGGGACAAGCGGCAGCAGCGCTCCGGGCCGCGGCGCGGAGGCTCCGGGGCGGGCGGCGGTGCGGGCCCGCGGGGCAATGGGCTGGTGCCCAGCCCGGCGCACAGCGCGCACTGCAGCCTCTACCGCACCCGCACCCTGCAGGCGCTCAGCTCCGAGAAGAAGGCGCGCAAAGCCCGCTTCTACCGCAACGGGGACAGGTACTTCAAGGGCTTGGTGTACGCCATCTCCCCCGACCGCTTCCGCTCCTTCGACGCGCTCCTGGTGGAGCTCACCCGCTCCCTGTCGGACAACGTGAACCTGCCCCAGGGCGTGCGCACCATCTACACCATCGATGGCAGCAAGAAGCTCACCAGCCTGGACGAGCTGCTGGAAGGTGAGGGGTGGCCGTGGGAGCTGGCGGTGTGGTGGGTGGCGGGTTTCTCCCTGGGTGAGCTTCCCGATCGCTACCCGGACTAAAGGAAGGTCGCCTTGCTGAAAATTCGGCCACAGAGGCCATGAGGGCGAGTGGCCAGGGCTGTGAGGGGCGGTGGGGCCTCGTTTTCCCGGTGTGATGGTGTTTCCCCGGTGTGATGGTGTTTTCCCGGTGTGATGGTGTTTCCCCGGTGTGATGGTGTTTCCCCATCCACTTGTCCCGCCAGCCCGGGTGCTGCCATCTGCGTGCGCTGCGCTTGGCTCCGGTGGGAGCTCAGCAGCAGGTGCTCTTTTCATCTCCAAGAACCGCAAAGTTCTTGGTTACCTTCTGGTTGTAAGAGAGGGAAATGCTTTGATGTGGTTCTCTAAGTGTCGCTGGTGGCTCATTGTGGCTTCAGTCTTTGGAGATGAAGCCCCAGTGCTGTGGAAAATGGGTGTCTGTATCCCACCACTTATTAAAGCTAACAGGTGTAAAGTCCTGGTTTCAAACATGATCAGCATCCATATTAACAGAGGGAATTATCTGCCTTGCCTGACTTTCAAAAGCGTGTTACAGAATCAGGTGTTGTTCCTAAGTAGATTTTCACAATGGGACTTAGCTGCTAAGGTTATGTAGACCTTGCAAATCTGAACCGAGCAGCACCTGAGTGTTTCAAAATAGGACCAGAGGTATTGTTTTGTGAGTGACACACATGCCCCTTGTTTGTGGGGAGTGATAATTACCGGAATGAGGAGCAGAATTCCTCAGTCTCTTCACCTGATGTGAATCCAGTCTAAGCTCAGCATTGCCTGCTTCCCAAGGGCACGGATGGTGTGGTGCACACTCAGAGGTTTGAAATGAATTTATTTGCATTTGATGGTTGTTCTCAGGTGTTTGATATATCACCCACCACGGTCCCACCTTGAGACTCTGTGTGCCTGGTGTAGCTGCTTGGATGAATCAAGAACTAGAGGGTTTTTGTAGACCTTCCAATGCCTCCTCCTTCCTAAGCTTTCAGCTCTGAGCTTTGGTTTGGAAGCTTTCCTCTCCAAAGCAGTGCTGAATCACAGCTGGAGAGCTGGATGGGAAAGGGAGCCTGGAGTCCTTTATCCAATCCACCAGTAAGGGCACTGGGAGTTAGGAACATCACGACGTGGAAGAGAAAGGAGGGGGCTACAGAATTTGCTATGCCAGGTGAGGCTCCCTCAAAAAAGATCTGCATGGAAGGGCTCTTCCTAATAGTACCACAGTGCTGAGGACTTATGTGATCTACTAAAAGTGAAATGATGACCCTGTGATGATAAAAGAAATGAAGAAAGTAAAAAAACTTCCATACTTTGGTGGTTAATTTAGAGATATCTTAAGAAAATAGGATCTGCTGAAGTGGTGATGGAAGGGAAAGGAGATGGAACTAGCAATAACATTGGGTGACTTTTGAAAGGTCGCAGCAGAAATGATGTTAAGCTTTTATGACTTGAAACAAAGACAGAATTACTTGCTGGACAGCAGTATATACTCTTGCAACTATAAATTAAACTGAAAGCAAAACTTATTCTTTGTCTCTTCAAATACTCATTGAAAGCGTAACCTTTGTCTTGGTTCTTCACTGGAAGAATAAAGCAAAATAACTGTCACAATCAAAATGCCACTTCCATGCTTTCTCAATGAAATAAAAGGGGGTAAAAGAATCCCAAGTACTCAGTCATCTATCCATGACCAATACAACTTTCAGGAATATTAAGAAAAGCCTACAGCATCATAATTGGATTAGTATGTTCTCCTGTTAGCATGATAAAAACTTCCCCAGTGTAAGACTAAGCGCCACAAGAGAAAGAAAAGTATACATAGGAAGGAAAGGACAGCACACAAGTAGTGAATCCATCATTCCTGGAAATTATTTGAGTTTTTTGCCAGCTGTTTTGTTCTTGAGGTGCTGGAAGAGGTCTGATTTGGGTCCATTTCATTTATTTCTGGTGGTCACAGCACAGCAATCTGGAATTTCTGCTCTCGAGTAAACACCCCAACCCTGGTGCTGACCTAAAGCTTGAACCGCAGAAACACCAGAGGTAGTTTTGAAGGGTGTTTTGCTGTGTTGCCTTTTTTAATATTTTCAGAAAGGGAAACAGAACCAAAGTGCTGCAGTGTGTGCCAGCCACAGGCTGTGTGGTGCAATCCTGAGCTCGCTGCTCTCCTGGCACCTTCCCATGCTCCTGACCTGGGACAGGGAATCGCAGCAGGTCAGGTGCAGCGGTGGCAGATCTCTGCAGTGAGCAGAAGGTGAGAGCTCTGTAAACCTTGCCAAGGCAGCAAAATCTGCATTAAACCTCCCTCAGCTCTGCCTGTGCGTGTGGCTCTTGGACAGTGACGTGTTCCAGGACAGGGCAAGCTCCTTAAGGCTTATTTATTATTTATCTATCTGGGATATAAAAACTGGCAGCATCAAATTCTGTGTGATAATGAGCTGAGTCAAGTCACTGATAAAATTCTCTTTTTTTTTTTTTTTTTTTTGAGTTTGGCTGTATTTGGCAATCTGTGTTACTCTTTGTCATTTTAAGAGAAAAAGAGCTAGTGCATAGACATACTGAGGATATGAAATATTGCTCTTATGGGTTGAGCCAGTTAAAAATTGGACCAGATCGTGTTTATTACTCAAAAATAGAAGCTCCATTTTATGAAGCATATTGCTTTTCTTAACTGGATATGACAATCAAAAAAGCATGCTCTGCTGGACCAGCCTGAGGCAAATATAATTTATATTCTCAGCCCCTGTAGATTAGGGAATATTATGGCTCATGAGTTTGACATTTTTCACTGTTTTCTTAGAATGAGAGGAGGGAAGAATTTCATTGTCTGCCCCTGATCTGTTTGAGCAGGCAGATCCAGAGAGGAGCTGGGGGCTGGGACTATTATGACTTTCTTATAGTTTTCTTTCTCCCAGCTTTACTCCCAGACATAACACCACTTTTTACTTGAGAGATATTCCATGTGTGATTTTATCCTTGCCCTCCAATATATAAAAAACTGAATGAATAATTTTTATTTTCTACCAGAGTTAGCTGTTTTGGTGTTTATTTCCTTCAGTTTCCCTTGCAAATTTCCCTTCCCAAAGCATGACAGCACGGTAAGAGATCTGCAGCTCTGGAGTCCTGAGCTATGAGTTTTTTGTGGATGTTGGTCATGCTCTGTCTCTTTGCTTTCATTGTCTTGTTAATGAAGGATGTGAGAATCATGATTGTAAAGATCTGCTACAAAGTTGCGAGTTGTTGGATTTTGGGAGATAAAAGCAAGCATGGACTTTATTCCTGGAAAGAGAAGTTCTGTTGATTTTGCATCTACTGGGAATCCTTCTAGTTCCCTAGAAAAATGGCTGAGAGTCTTTGTTCATTCAACAACGCTTAATTAATACAGTCCTTTATAAAATGTCAGTGGTTTTGTCTGCCTGGTTGTGCTCACAATCAGCAGGGAAGGTGGGAAGGTTCTGCACAGGACACACAGCACAGGGCAATATCTGATTTACAAAAATCAGCTTTGCCTCGTTAATACAGACTAAGAAAATGTGTTTTGAAATGAGGTGTCGAACAATCCAAGTTTTTTCTGCCCTAGACCATTGTTGTTACTGCATATTGCATTTTAATCCCGCATAAAGTAGCTGTCATTTTAGTTGATTGTTGTATTAGGTTGAGAATATCTTTTCTGTTGTCAGGGCAAGCAGATGGTAATACCAAGCAGGCAGTTTGTATTTTTGCTTGTTCCAAAAGGTATGATTACCCTCCTGTGCTAAAGCCAGAAGCTGTAATGCTTTAAAAAATAGAGGCAAATGTAGCAAGTTCAACAAAGAAGGGTAAAAAAGGAGGATGAAAGACGAACTAAAAACCACTAAAAACATATTCTTCCAATTATGTGTTCAAATCACCGTAGTGACACAGTTCTGTAGCAATGGGGTGTGGATGTGAAATGCAGATGTAATTCTCAGTTAACTCCCCACCCAAAATAACACAGTTCCACCACCATCCATCTCCTAGTTTCAGGGATGGGGAAACTGTAGTTCACCTGACAGGGGTTATTTATTTCCTGTGGAGATGTCAGGTGGGTTTGATACCAGGTGACATCGAGTCTCTTCTGAGTTTTTACCCTGCCTGTGTAGAGGTTTAACTTCCAGAGATCTCTTCCAACCTCAGCTGTTCTGTGACTCTGTGAGAGCCTGTAGGAAGCTGTAACCTGCCCCTCTTGGTGTCTAAATAAAATCAAAAGAGATCTAGTAGCAGTTAGTCATCAGCTAAAATCCTGGTTGTCATCCCAGGGTTTAAAAAGTGCACGGGGAACTCTGGGTGCTGTAAATGAGGAAAGATCTTGACTCATACAGGGTTATTAAAGGTGATTTGAAAGTGAATTGTAAGAAACTGCTGAGGAGGGAAGTTGCTCAAAGTAAGGAAGGAAAGAGAAATTGAAATAACCCAATCTTTTATAAAAGGGCTTGTTTTATTTTTGGATCACTCATATATGCTGTAAATACGCTGTCCCAGAAATCTGCTTGGCTTTGTGTTACAGGGAAGGGTCCTCTGCTAAACTCTGTGTTTCCTAAAGTTAGAAAGAAGCTCAGTAGCCCTAATAATTACCTTGCTGTTCTAAATAAGCAACTTTTGGTACCTTTAAAGCTAAAGAGTTGCACCCAAAGAAGCTGAGGAACATAAGGTGAGTAGGTGAAACCTGTCTAATACCTGCCCTGTCCTATGGGATTCACAGGGGAACACATGCTTAAAAAATACAGAAACTTTTCCTTCTCTAGGGATGTTTCTACCTGATAACTATATCATTGTTTTATGCAGAGTGCCGTTTAAAAAGTGATCTTTTATGTGACTTTCAGGAGATAGATCTGGTTATTAATCCAGTGCAGCTAAATTATTTAGAGGCAGGTAATATTTCCTTGTCAATAGAAAATGTCCCATGTCTTGATTTTCTACTTTTAATAAGACTTGGAATATCACTAGACTTATGCCATTTGCTGATACTATTGTGACCCAAAATATCTGCAGATATTTCTCCTTTTAAGTGAGGATATGCCCATTTTGAGGAGTTTTTGGAGGCAGCAGGATTTCTTTGTGGAAGAGCTGGCACTTTTAGCTTGCTCTGGGCAGTGTCATGAATCATGGATGGCACAAACCCTCTGTTGAAATTATGCTGTGAATTTATAAGGAGGTTTCAGACTTGTGCCAAAACCGCTCTGCAGCCTGGTTCAGCTTTCTGCTGTGGAATAGTTGGGCTGGGCTCAAAAGTCCCAGATGTCACCTACGTCTGGAATTGTTGCATTTTTTTCTGCATTTAAATTAAAAAATAAAAAATAAAAAGGAAAGCGATGCTTAATTGATCTTCCTGTTTCATTAGCCTGTAGTGTGCTTTTTTACCTGTAAATCTCAGTGTAATATTAGAGACTAAACTCATGATCATGATTGATGTTAATGCCAGTGTTGTGAGCTGAAGGATGATATTCAACTTTCCATAATTTAACTGCTCTGACTCTGTGCTAGTTAAAGCTAGTATGCATTAACTTTATAATCTTTCAAGATTATAAATAAAAAGTGGGCCTTCAGACTATAAAATTGACCATATTGAAGTCAGCAGTGTAAATATTTAAATTATTGTTTATGCCTGTTTTTGGAGATGTGTCAACTTCCTAGATCTTGTAGGTGTAAAAATGCAAAAAGGGAAAAAAGAAAAGCTACAGCCTGATCAAAATGCCACTAAAGTCTCAGAAAAGATTTCCTGTGTGTTTGGGATGATATGAATTTAGGTTATTCACATGAAAAATCTCATTTGAGGCAGTCAAATTTGTTTATGTTCGTGATTTTTAACTATAAAGGTATTTGTTAGTTTCAACAACATTTGAAATCAGTTTGATTGGTTCAACCCTTCCAGATGTCCTCAAAAATCAAATATTGTGTGTTATATTTTACAAATATTAGTTTTCTGGAATATTATGGAGATTATCAAAAGTGTGTACTTATACATGAATTAATCCCAAGCAGATTTAAAATCAGGTCGTACATGAAAGCTGTGAGCAAATATGGTATATATATATATGGTATATATGTCTTCAGGTTCTTACCTACAAAAAATTCATGTAAAAAAGAGTTAATACTTCTAAAATGACATGATACTTCCTCCAAACCAACACATGTAAGTGCATTTTCTCCTTTGGAGGATGGCTAAAATAATTTAAACAATAGCACACCTTTATTAATGCTTGCTTATCAAGGGATGGTGTTTTCTCAGGCATGCTTTTTAAATACACCATTCTATAAGAAAGTTAACTTTATAGATGTGATTTAAGTTACCCCTGCCATTTCTTTTCCTTACATATTTTCATCTGGTAAGTAGTGAATTGTATCCCCCTGTTTAACAAATAAATGTTTAACTCATTCCTAGAAAATCATTCTTCATCCAGAGAGAAGCAATTGGCTGCCTAATTATACTTTTTCTTGGGTGTTTTGTGGGGTTTTTTTGTATTTTTCAAGTTTTTAAATAGAACTTAGAAGCTGTAGGTGAAATCCTGGCTGTGGTAAAATAATTAGAGATTTAAGTAATAATAAAGACAAAGGATTAGGTTTTGAAATTGTCACGAAACAAGCGAATCACTCAGTGAAAGTGTTTTCTCACTTACAGCCCTAGCTCTAGTCTTGCCATATGTGCCTGCCTTGCAGGTGAAGCAGTAAAATCTGTTTTCCATGTGAAACTTGTGTTACTTTATTTATATGTCTGTACATGAAGGCAGGCATGGGCTGTAAAACACTTATTAAATAATCTGTAATACACTATGTTCTCAAACAATCTGTAATATACTGGGTGCTCAAGTAATTAGACTTGCCTGTATCTGCCAACTATAGGAAATTTTCAATTCACTTTGGCAGATTTTTTTTTCTTCTTTTTTTTTTTTCTTGTTTTTTTTCTTTTTTTTTTCTTTTTTTTTTTTTCCTTTTTAAAAGCTAGAATAGTTTGTGTTTCAATTTTTCAATTTAGGGCTTGGCTTGCAGCTGAAGCAAATGATTTGAAATTCTTTCTTTTAAGTTATTACATTGTTTCAACTTGAAAGCACTTCCTGAATTTTGTTACTATGGCCTCTGCTTAAAGGAAAAGAAGTAACAAGAAGAAATCTCCATCACAGCACTTTGAGATAATCAAGAAATTATTTTATTCATGCATCAGGCACGGGAAGGGGTAGGAGACAGAAAGTTTTACATTGTATTTTAAAGAAATATCGATCCTTTTGGATTAATATTGACTGAAATTTTTGTAAAAGTACAATTTCTGCTGTCCTGCTGAAGTACAGCTGTGACAGACAATAGATTACATTCCATGATAGCACAAAGGAGATGCTCTATTTATGATTATGAGTCTGTAAAAGACAAAGCCAGCATGTCTGTTGAAACTCTATGATAAATCCTTGAGCAAAGGGATATTTTGTCCTCTGCCTTTATTTTATGACAAGCAATTCATTTATTTCAAGTTTGAGACTCTGTTTCTGAGTAGCTTTAATTTTATTTATTGTTCTAAACTTGGTTAATTTAAGTTTCAGCCCCAAGATTTAACTTCGAATTATCTTGTGTGCATTTATTGGGTTTTTTTTTTAATGGTCTAGGAAGTGCATTGGTTTTTAGTCTGAAAGGATAATGCTGAACATGCTCAATGATGGTGAATTTTGAGGTGGTTTGTGGAATTTATTTAAAATTCTTTCACACACAGCTGGACAGACTATCCTAAGAGTTTGTGCTGGTTTTGGCTGGGATAGAGTTAATTTTCTTGGTGGTAGCTGCTTTGGGCTGTGCTTTGTGTTTGTTTTTGAAACAGAGTTGATAACAGGGGGATGTTTTTGTTAGTGCTGAGCAGGGCTCACGTAGAGCCAAGACCTCTTCTCACACCGTCCCACCAGTGAGTGGGGACAACGAAACTGGGAGGTGACACAGCTGGGACAGCTGGCCCTAGGGGTGTTCCAGATTGTGTGACATCATGCTCAGCTTGTAAATTTGGGAGAAAAAAAGGAAGAGGGGGAACATTCACAGCTTCCCAAGCCACCGTTACCATGCTGGAACCTTTCCTGCAGGTGGCTGAGCACCCGCCTGTCCTTGGACAGCGGGGGACAAATTCCTTCTTTGGCTTTGCTTGCCCCTGTGGCTTTTGCGTTTCCTATTGAACCTCTCTCAACCCATGAGTTTTATTTTACCCTTCTGGTTTTGCCTCTTCTGTCCCACTGAGTGCAGTGAGCTCTGTGGTGCTTAGTCTGGAGTTCCGCTGGGCTGGGGCTCTGTCATGAAGGAAAATAGCTGGAAAGGGGAGAACAGCAAAATGATCAGCAGGTAGAATTAGTATTATGAATTATAGTTATATATATGAATTATTATATTATATTTATACTGCTGGTATGAATTAGAATTACCAGCTTTTTGAGGTGCCTCTCATTTGGCAGCAGTGGCTTTGGAGACAATTGTTGAGAAAACAAGCACAGTCCTTTGACTTTAGTGTTGGAGATGTACAGGGGAAACCTTTGCTTGCTATTGTAGTATAGCAAAATATAGCAAAATATAGCAAAATATAGCAAAATATAGCAAAATATAGCAAAATATAGCAAAATATAGCAAAATATAGCAAAATATAGCAAAATATAGCAAAATATAGCAAAATATATAGCAAAATATATAGCAAAATATATAGCAATATATATAGCAATATATATAGCAATATATATAGCAATATATATAGCAATATATATTGCTATATGTAGTATAGCAATACAATATATTGTGTATATTTTGTGGCTGCTGCCACAAAACTTGAATATCTCAGGCTGTGTTGCCATTACAGGATAGATGATGAAAACGGCTGTTGAAAGAGCACTGTGCACATCTTTAAAATAATTTTTTGTTTTAATTAGTTTTCAAATTGACAGAGCAGCTGCCAGCCCCCTGTAGCTGTGAACGTGTCCTTTCTTTCCAGGTGAGAGCTACGTGTGCGCGTCCAACGAGCCGTTCCGCAAGGTCGACTACACCAAGAACGTCAACCCCAACTGGTGCGTGAACATCAGGGCCGGCTCCAGCCGCTCCCTCACCTCCCTGAGCTCCTCCAGGAGCGAGGTGAAGGAGAGCAAGGACTTCATCAAGCCCAAGCTGGTGACTGTTATCAGGAGCGGGGTGAAGCCGCGGAAAGCCGTGAGGATTCTGCTCAACAAGAAGACGGCGCACTCCTTCGAGCAGGTCTTGAACGACATCACCGAAGCCATTAAATTAGACTCGGGTGTAGTCAAGAGACTTTGTACCCTGGATGGGAAGCAGGTAGGAGAACAGACTGCTGTGGCCATCTCGTAATCTGAGGTGGTCGGTTTTAATGAGTTCATTTCTCATTAATGTGCATGCTTTAATCTGATTCTGAATGATGGCGGTTAAAAAAAATCAGCTTTCAAAAGCTTTATTAGAATATTAATACACACAACAGAATTAGAATTATGTGTATATATACAATTATATAATTTATAGATATAATATACATATTAATTATATAATTATATATTTATATATATAAATTATATATAATTTTATATTATATATAATATATAATTGGATCTTTACGTTCAAGTAAAACAAATCCTTTTTTACGCCAGCCCTTTTGTTGCATTGCCTAAAAAAAAGTGACTGTTGATTAAGTAATACAGATTATTTAAAACATTTGAACTTTATGCGTTTCCAGAACCAGGATCCTGTTTTCAGACTAGCACATAGTGGCTGAGTGGTATAAGAAAAATATTGATGTCTCCTTCCATTGCACTTCCAAAATAGATTGCTATTTCCAGAGGTAGTTGTGTTCAGAGACGTGGGCATTTTTATTTGCAAGATTTTTATTATGTTTAATGCCTAAAAACCACTTTTTTTTTTGTGGTGCAAGCTTCTAGCAAACGTATTGCAGAACAAGTGCACTTAGATTGCCTCAATATGAGCTCCGTCTCTGGTTATGTTTTGTCTGCTTGGATACACTTCTTGCAGGGAAATATGTGAAAAGAGCAACTTCTGTGTTTTGATGAAAATATCAAGGCAAAGGCATCACTGAAACTCTTGATTTTCAGTGTTTGGTGGCAGCATGAGGATGTGCTCTTTAGTTCTTCTAATAGGTTTGAGTTTAAATGAGATTTGTTAATGCTGCTCCTTAACAGAGAATCCTTCCTAGGCACATCCAAAAAGTGTTTGTCATGTTTAATTTAATGCATAATAAAATGGCTTTGAGGATATTTATTATGCAGTAATTAGTCTCCTCTGCCCATGAAGTGTTCTGTCACTAGCTGAGATGATTTTAGTCTTCTCAAGCAAGGAGAGAGTCGGTAAGGGAAACTGAAATAGCTTGGATTATCAGTTTAATTCACCTCCTCCTGCATTGTTAAAACGGCAGAAAGTAATTAAATTTAAATATCACACACATTGCTGGCGTGTTGCCATCACCGGCGTTGGACAATTACTGACTTCAGCCCGTGGTGGGGATGACCAATCATTGGCAATGCTCCAAAATCCAAATTTCACTTGCTGCAGCTCCTCCTCCTCCCGTTCATGCTGAAGGCAGTCACCACACTTGGGCTGCAGCTGCAGGATTGAGAAATCCCCGATGCTGTGAGTGCTCTGCAGGGAGTTTCTCCATCTCTGTGTCAACTCTTCCAGCAGGACAGGCCTTGTGCTTTTCCACAGACTTTGCATCCTTTATTGCACAACCACAGTGTAACTGTGTTTTTTAAGAGTTTGTGAGATTGAGTGCCCCAAAGAGAAGACCTTCAAAATGACAAAAATAAAAGCTTTTGTTACTTACCTAGGAGGATGGAGAGCTCTTTTGTTTTATTTTTTGTTTATTTCTCTTTCCCCAAAGCTAAGGGCTGACCCCAGTTTGAGGCAGTAGTTTTTTTTTGAATTTGTTCACTGCTGGTAGAGGCTGGTGCCGAAAGGCTTTTTGGGGTTTGGCACATAAAGAGTTGCTTTGCTGCCAGCTGCCAATTGGTGGAAATTTCTGAGCCTATTTTCTCTAATGTAGTAATTGCTTATTCTTCTAAATCTGCTAGGGAAGGCAGATCTTTTATGTTCGTTGTAGTGTTGGCACAGCTTGAAAGGCAACCATTAAAAAAAAGGCATTCTGTAAATGGCTGTGTTGCTGTAAAAATGTAGCTCTTGGGTTTCTCATGATTCTAATTTTTTTCCTTGCTCCTTCATATTTTTATCTCTGTGGAAATACACATTTTTTGATTATTTTTTTCTGAGTGAATAGGTTGTATTTTCTGTTTAATGGGAAAATGGGGCTCAAATTCAGACGATTAAAACATGCACATATAAAATCTGTATCCTTTGATTAGGGAATGCATTGTTCTATTAACTTGTGGTGTGGGTTTTTTTTTATTCCAGTAGAACCATTCAATGTGTAGGAAGAAATGGTGATAAAATCAGTGGTCTTTCTGACCTGTAGAACAGAAAGAATGTCCTCAAAAGAGTTTATTTTTACTTTCCTAACTTCAGTAATCATGATGGTCACAACATCTTGATGATAATAGTAATACAGAGAATAGCACCCAAGTTGGATATTTTCCTTGATTATTCTGTGTGAAAATAGACCAATATCTGTTTTTTAATTGTAAGATTCTATAATTTTTGCAAGTTTTCTTTTATCTTCAGTTTCAATATGAATGCTGTAACCTATATTAGTGCTTTGTAGCCTGAAGTACAGATTTATTTTGGAACTATATTGATATATATATTAATTCTAACTTTTAAGCTATTGAGCAACCAACTTTTCTTACCTCCCAAGATTAAGATGATTTTTAAGTGAGAAAAATACTTCTGTAAAAGTAACTAAGCTTTAACTTTGCAGTGCAGGCTTCTGCTGCTGCAGTTTTTGTGCTTCTGACATTGAGGTTTGCCTAATGCATTTGCTTGGCCGTGGTGTTTTCCTTCCTTGGCTGCATTTTCCTGGAATCTGTCACTGTCCCACTGTGAGGCAAGGACAGTCAGACTGAAATTTCTTAACCCTTTGATGTCTCTGAGGAGGGTGCAGGGTTTCTTTCTTTAATGAGCTCCAAGCTTCACTCACTGTGAAGAGTGAGGTAATGACAGTGTGGGAAATTGGGGGGGACAGATTTCCTGTGAGAAGCTCACAAAAAAACCCATAAAGAACCCTGAACCTTGTGTTATTTGACACACAAAAGTAAATTAAATCTTCACACTTTTGGAATACCTGTACCAACCTGGAAGCTGAATAATTCCACGTTTGGTGCAGTCCCTTTTATGTGTGTTACAGAGCAGCAGGGCACTGACACAGCACCTGTCTGTTCAGGACCCTGCTGGTTTGGGTTGAGCTCTGAACTCAGGATGCTTCAGCTGAGTGCATGAGGTGGGATTTTGGGAAGGTTTTGGGGTTTTTTTTGGGGTTTTTTTGGGGTTTTTTTTGGGGTTTTTTTGGGGGTTTTTTGGGGTTTTTTTGGGTTTTTTTGGGGGGTTTTTTGGGGGTTTTTTGGGGTTTTTTGGGGGGTTTTTTTGGGGTTTTTTTGGGGTTTTTTTGGGGGTTTTTTTGGGGTTTTTTTGGGGGTTTTGGGGGGTTTTTTGGGGGGTTTTTTGGGGGTTTTTTGGGGGTTTTTTGGGGGTTTTTTGGGGGTTTTTTGGGGGGTTTTTAGGGGTTTTTTGGGGGGTTTTTTGGGGGGTTTTTTTTGGGGTTTTTTGGGGGGTTTTTTGGGGGTTTTTTGGGGGTTTTTTGGGGGTTTTTTGGGGGTTTTTTGGGGGTTTTTTGGGGTTTTTGGGGGGTTTTTTTGGGGGGTTTTTTTGGGGGTTTTTTGGGGTTTTTTTGGGGGGGTTTTTTTGGGGTTTTTTTTGGGGTTTTTTGGGGTTTTCTTGGGGTTTTCTTGGGGTTTTCTTGGGGTTTTCTTGGGGGGTTTTTGGGGGTTTTTTGGGGGGTTTTGGGGGGGTTTTTTGGGGGGTTTTTTGGGGGTTTTTTTGGGGGGTTTTTTGGGGGGGTTATTTGGGGTTTTTTGGGGGGTTTTTTGGGGGGGGGTTGGGGGTTTTTTTGGGGTTTTTTTGGTTTTTTTTTTACAATATATAGTTATGAATCAATGACTTGACAAGGGGAAGAAAACAATAACGGCCACTTCTTTGTACCTGAATTCAGTTTTTTTTCGTGCTGTCTTTTCTCATCAGTCAGCTAGGGAAGCATGGTCCAGAAAAAACGCCCTGCTTACCAAATGCACAGTTGGAATATTGTTGTTCTTGGTGGTTATTGATGACTCAGTGCCAAACCAGAATTTCATATTGAGTAGGGGTCAGTGAATGTGCGTCTGTACGAGCCTCTGGAAATGACCTGGAGGATGGGATGGAGGATGTGCTCAATAAATACAGATGAGCTACAGGAAACCTGGACAGCAGAAGATTAGAACTGCAGAAGAACAAACTGCAGAAGCAGCTTAGGACAAAGCAGGCTGAGTAATCTCATTCTCACTGCTTATTAACAATGCAGATAGGAAATGACAGCTCGTTCTGGCTGAAGTGGTAAAAACTCGTAGCTGAGGATGTGAAGATGAATTTGTGGTGTCACTGCCTGGGAAATCCAACATTCCATGTGGAAATTGCAGTCAATCATTGTTTCTGATCATCCCGTGTCAGGTGCACACTTTGCTCTGTCCTATTCAAGGAAATGATGCCAGTTTTATTATGGAAATCCAGAAAGGAGTAAAAAGGTGTAAGGAGAAATGTTCTGTGAAGGAACTTTAAAGGAAATGGGATGGCTGAGGCTGTAGAAAGTTAACAAGATTTTGGAGATGGATGAATAAAAAAAACCTAGCAGCAAAAGAAAGTTACTTCTGTGCCTTCCCTATGTATAGAAAAAGAAATAACAGGCTTCCTGTGGAACTCAATGGTTGATAGTCACTGTAAAAATAACAATAATGAAGAGGTGACTTTTTTATTACTATTTTCAGCAGATAACTGGAGTCCAGCAGTCCCTAAGGTTTCTGAAAACTGATTGGGTTTGAGTATTTTCGGTAACTAAAGGTGATCTACCACTTTGGAAAAGCCCTTAAGCTGGAGATAAAACAAAAATTAAAATGCCTGTGCACACACCTGCATCCCAGAGAATTCAAACAGCAGGGGTTACAGTTAAAATAAGTTTTATCCTAGTGCTAGCTAACCTCTTCTAATGTTTGATGTGAAATGTGATTTAAGGGAAGTTGGGCTGGTGCTGGAGGCTGGAATTGTTTCAGAGAACAGCTCCGGACAGAAGCTGTCTCTAGTCAGTGTGGGACACAAACCTTGCAAGTCCTCCTGAAAACAAAAGAATTAAAGTGGCTTTAATCTTCAGGAAATCTGTGTGGCAGGAAATGAATTAGTCCATGGACACTGTACGTGGTATTTTCAATCCCTGTGCTCAGAGCCAGGGTTATTTATTGCTGGAAGGAAGGAGGAAGTACCATACTCGAGCAGAGGAGATAATTTTGGCCTCTG
Organism: Prinia subflava; assembly: GCF_021018805.1. Taxonomy (NCBI): domain Eukaryota; kingdom Metazoa; phylum Chordata; class Aves; order Passeriformes; family Cisticolidae; genus Prinia; species Prinia subflava. Next base: position 12,220,099 of record NC_086264.1, on the reverse strand, counting down.
CTCATGGACACAGAAATATTCCCATCCATAATTATATATGGAAGGAAGTGTTGGTCTGAAACCAACCTGAAATTAACCCTGCCCTGTCAGAGTTGCAGCAAGCTGAAAAATACTCTAAATATGAATATACAGAAATTTTTTCCCAGGTAGGTGTTTGTCATGGAACACTTCCCAAAGCATTTTCATTGTGTGCAGAAGTACATAGGCAGATAATGTGGGGTTTATGATTTAGCCTGGAGAGGATTTACAATTTTATCACAGTTACCAGTCCAATTATAATTTTAAGAAAAAAAAGCAAAATTTTTTAAGGTAAGGATTTTATTTCAGAGCTTCAAAATTGTGACGCTGAAGGTGCTGCAGAAAAAGGATTAAAAAGAAAACAGAGCCTTGAACGTCTAGGGAATTATCTCAGGAGAGTGTGTTAAACTTGAAGTGAACAATAATGCTGAGGAAGCTCTTCAGCTTTGTTACATATGCAAAAAATAAAGGTCACGCCATGTGAAACAGCCACGGTCCAGCACTGGAAACCTTGGCTCTCTGGAACAAAGGTCTTTAGAATTTGTCACAGCAGGGGAACCCTTGTGTCCTATTCTTGCTTTCTGGAGATCAAAAACCCAGAATACAGTAGGGATAGAATGGAGAAGATATCTCCTTCCTTCCCACAGGGATGCACAGTCCTGGCTGTGGTGTAACTTTACTGGGAATGTGATGGCTGGTGTCCACTGGGTGTGAATTTAATCTTTTTCAGCGAGGTCCAGTGTAGAGATGTGATCAGTAATACCCAATGCTGTTGGACTAGCAGGCTGGTGAAGTGTGATGTTAAAATAAATGTATTATTTCTGAAAACAAACGTGTGTGAAGTCAGCACTTTTAAATTACAGCGTGACAACAGAAAAAAAATTGCTGATATTTTAGCTAACAGCCAGCATGTGTGTCCTGTTAGAAGTGACATCCAACTTGCTGAAGTCTTTGTGGATCTATAGAGAAGATAAATCCTAGTGGGATTTCAATTTTTGTCTGCACACACCAAGAGCTGACAGCACTTAACAAAAACGCCCCCGCTGCTGAGTGTGGGAAACAATCGCTGCAGAAGCAGCAGTGCCACCAGTTGTATCTTTGTTGGTGTGTGATTACAATAATTTCAGTGATGGGTTACAGAAATGGGGTGTGCAGCTCTTGGAATAAAAGAGCAGTGCAGTCATTGTCTGCCATCTGCCATGCTAAAGGTTGGGTCACATGGCTTGGAAAGCAAACCTTGGGAATTTGTTATGTCCCGCTGAGCCTGCCCATTAACACGTAATTAGTCTGGTAAAAATCTTTTGAATTTATTCTGCAGCTGTCATATGCCAGATTAGGATTTGTGTCACAGGTTCCTCATTACTTTGAGATCTTGGAATTTTTTTTTTCCCGTAATTAAATTACCCTGTGTTCCTTCAGCAAACGGTTTTTTGCATTATAACATTTTAACATGTAAATTTTCTTTAAGAATCTTGCTACTTCTTACAGTGTAAAGCTCTTTACCAACCATGTATGAAAGGATTTCGAGGCTGAATTTTCTCCATTCCTGTTTGTAATGGAGCCTGTATGCAGAATTTATAATTTTAGGATTTGGCCTTCAGGTTGTCAGGCTGATGGATCTGGAGCTGCTTCTTGGTTGGCTGAAATCATCTAATGTTTCTTAAGTTTACTGAAGCACAACTGAAATCTTAAATTATGAGCTTTTCTATTTGTACCAGTTGCTAAGAAAAATTACGTTCTGTTCCATCCTAAATTAATGGCAGGAAACATGAAACAGTTTTCTGAAGAGAGGAAAGGAATCCTTGTCTTTAATGTTCAAAATATTGCCAGCTGATTAATTTGCAGTGAACCTTTAAACAGAGAAACTTGAAGACCCAGAAGAAAAAGCAATATTAAAGTAACACCAACACAAGCCAGCTCTTAAAATCAAAGAGCTTCCAGCTCTTAAAAGGAACAGTGACCCTGTTTATGGCTTGCAGATTGAAAGCTTTTTTTGCATAGGAGGGAGTGATAACTCAGTGTTTACAGTGTAGGCAGTGAAAATCAGCGTTCTTGTAGCACTCGTTCACTGAGCCAACAATTTTCCTTTTTTTTTTTCTGTTGTGCAAATAGGCAATCGATGCCGTGTTCTTAAATATTTATTTTGTTCGTATTTATTGGGTGTTTTATTTACTCATATGTGGCGCAGGATATTTCTGTGTTTATGAGAGGCTTCTTGAAGAAACCAACATATTTCAGGAGAAAAAAGGATAGAATATAACTTGTAAGCTAAATGGGAAGCTGGATTTCTGGCTAGTAGATTTGGCTTTCCCCAACTTATCTCTAACTTTCAACTTATGGAGTTATGGATAAAATTATTGGAAAATAGGCCAGTTAGCTTAAAAAAAATAAAGATGGTTATTCCACAAATAGTAACAAAAGAGCCAGAATGTTCTTTGTGTGTGATTTCTGAAGGTGCCATTTCCTTGCATGTACAAACCTGCTGTTCCTCCTTAAGGAAATCAAGGGTCTGGTTAATTTAATCAAGATAAAATTGATGAAGAGAAAAATCGAGCATGAGAGATAAGCATTCATTATTCCCCGTGTTTTACAAGGGACTCAATAATGCAGACACTTGGAATATTCCCATGTGGCCCTACAGGCAGACATCTGGAAAAACCTTGGAAGTTGGAAAAGTGTTGTGGTTTAATTTGCAAAGAGAACGTGCTGGTGTACTGAATATTATATATTAATATAAAAAATGCCCCATTTTTGCAAACAACTATTCTGGCCAGTTCTCTTTGTGGCTGATATTTTTGCCTCAAAGGGAGAAGTATTCTTTCCACTTCCCTGGCATTGTGGAGGGTTAAGCAGGGAAATTTGTCTTCTGCAAGATCTGTTGCATAATTTTTTCACACTAATCTGTTGTATTAGAGCATTTTTTAAATATTTGTTTAATATATACTTGCAAATTTTAGAATACACTACTTTATATTTTTCCTTAAAGGAAAAATGCAGTAAAAAGAATAGTCTAAGCTTGTGAAATTTAGGTAATCGGATGGTGAAAACCTCATCATCATCTTCTGTCACAAATTATCAACAAGCCCAGGAGAGAAATCTCAGTGCAAAGGTGTTTTCTGAGAAGTTCTTAGGATCTGAGAGGCCTTTGAATGCCCTTGGAACTAGTAATTATTTCAGATTTTCTTGGGTTTGGCACATGTCTACATTTTCATTTCTTACAGCACGCTTTACCCTTCAAACATTATTTTTTCCATCTTCTACCTCTCAAACATTTGACTTTAAAAAATGTATTTGTGGTAGAAAAAAAAGGAATAACTAAAGTTCTGAACTGACTGAGGAGTGAACTAGAAAAACCTTTTCAGGTGTGACATGAGGAATAAATATTAATACCTCTTTTGTAAACTGGCTTTTTTAGGGACGAGTCTGAAGTTGGAGGCTCTTCTTGAACTCACTTATTTCTCAGTGCTTTATATATTCATATGTAATTAGTCTCAAAATGTTTCAGATGATTCATGTTCCTCCATATCATGAGTCATTTTCAGTCTGACTAGAACACTCAAAAAATTTATTTTTAGCTAAGGGTTCGATATTTTGTATAACTTTGTAATTTTGTGTAGAATGTTTGTTGTGTAAACTGTCCCCAGATGACAGGGAACAAGTTATAACTTTGTCTTCTTCTATAGAGTTACTTTTTAAATTATCATGTGCTATAATAGAGAGTGCAGGCTTTCTGTGAAATGGAATATTAATTAATTACAATAATTAATAAATAATAATTACAAAAATTAATTAATTGCAATGGAATATTAATTAATTAATATTAAAAATAATTACACTATTATTCTAATAGTGTATCACCAGCTTTCACTGAGAAAAGTAGCATTCTTCACCATATATATACATATATATACATACCTAGATATATACATGCTTGAGGGATTGTGTTTTGTTAAATACATAAATAAAATTGTTTTCAGAATTTGTATCCTCAGAACAACAGATTTTTTTTATATAAAAAGTATATTTGAAACAGATTGTTCACTTCTAACATTGTGCTAGACTTGATTCTTTAGTTAAATCTGGCTGACAGTTCTTAGCATTTGGTGCATTAGGTTATACTTGAGACTTGTGAACTTATGAACATTTACAACTATTTTAAAAATTAAATTCTCAGGTCAGAGTTAGGATTCTGAGGAATTTATTTTCAAAAAATACCTGCATGTTTTCACTAGTGCATGGATATACCTGTAGCACTTGACCAGCTCTTCATTTGCAAAACAGTGATAATAAAATTGCTGCTTGCAAATTCCTCACTGTGCATCACCTCTTTTGCACAAACTCGATATCTGCTTCCCTCTGATTTAGTGACCCTTCTCCATCACCTCTCTGAGGGGTTTGATTTCATTTGTCTTGCTTAGCTTCCACTATTGCAGCATTATTATTTCATTATTACACTACTAAGATGGCCTTGGAGATTTTCCAAGTGATTTCAGTCTGAACATGACAGGCTTTTTTATACTTTTTTTTTATACCTTTTTTATACCTTTATATCTATATAAATAAACTTTTTTTATACCCTTTGTCCCCCGCTATCTGTAGTGCCAGGCAAGGTATTTAAATAAATGTATCTCTGGGCAAGCTGTTATTTGTGCACACTCACTCTCTTTGCCATCTTTCCAACTTTAAATAGTTGAGTGTCCACAGCTTCTCTTTTTTTTCTTTTTTTTTTCTTTTTTTTTCTTTTTTTTCTTTTTTCTTTTTTTTCTTTTTTTCTTTTTTTCTTTTTTCTTTTTTCTTTTTTTTTCTTTTTTTTTCTTTTTTTTCTTTCTTTTCTTTCTTTTCTTTTTTTCTTTTTTTTTCTTTTTTTTTTCTTTTCTTTTTCTTTTTTTTTTTCTTTTTTTTTCTTTTTTTTCCTTTTTTTTATCTTTTTTGGGGGGTTATATTTGGTGTAAATGCTTTTTTATTTTCCTGCTGATAATATACAGTTTCTACTGAAAGGTAAGTATAACATTTCCCAAGTTCTAAAATTGCATCAATGTACCCATAACTGCGTGTTCTCTATATTCTAATAAGTGTGTTGTGACTTTATTCAGAGTGATAGCATCAGCTTTTTATAAATAATATTCACTGAGAATTTTCCCTTGCCTTTTCCACACCCTGTCTTGTGATCTTTGCTCCAATGTGGAATGAATTGTAGTAAAAAGTGAATTTTGTAATCCAGTGGTATCAATGCATTGTTGGGGGTTTCTTTTGTTGTTGCATCAAAGCACAGAGTCATGATAAAACCTTTTAATGGCAAATCTGTTGGAAAGCTACTGGGAACTTTGGGCTGTGGCTGTAGTAAAAGTTATTTAAAATGTGTTGGAAGAATCTTGCAACTTGGTGAAAAACATTTCTTGGATTTTGGTTGATGAAGTATTGATCAGAGGGAAATGAAACAGGTATATTTGAAAGTGTTTTTTTCATAACTATTATACTCTTAAATTTTGCTGCCTTTCAATTCTTGTTGAGTCTTACTGCTTTTTTTTTTGCTTCCCTGCATAGACTTATCCCAGTAGTAACTTGCTGAGGCACAGGGCAGAACTTGAACATTCCTGGGGGCTGTGTGTAAACTTAAATTTGAGTTGACAGCACTTAATTAAACATGAGGCATATGATGAGTAACTGCGTGTAGGGGGAGATTGCACTTCCACTGTGGCTTGTTCTGGAAGTGGTTTTCATTTTTGAAGCCTGCTGGTTTTAGAGTTATCCTAAGTATTACAAATAACTCAACCAAATCAGAGAAAAGAATCTTCCCAGGAGGACTGAGAACTTTGAATGAACTTGGTTTTTCGTGCTAGAGGCTCTTCACGCTGCAGCTTTTGCAGCATTCTCCAGATGCTCTCAGGAATATCCATGTGGTAAATACTGAGCTGAGAAAACTCAGCGTGAGTCCAGAGAATCTGCTGCTCACTTACAGCTCTGAGCTGCTGTGTTTTGTGTGATCTAGGTCTAAAATGCAGCAAAGGAGTTATAAAAATGAGGTTTAGATTTTAATGCAGCTCTGCAGAAAGCTGCCTTCAGTCCTTCTGTGATGCTGAGTTCCTCTGTGCTTATTAATAGTAATTAATATAAATCCTTCCTCCTTTTAAAGCACCATTATCTGACTGCCATCTATTGAATGTAAACATTTGTGTAAAAGTTTCAAAAGTTGGGGTGTTTGGGGGTGTTTTTTTGTTTGTTTCTGGGTTTTTTTTTGGGTTTGGGTGGTGGTTTTTTGGTTGGTTTTTTGTTTTTGTTTTGGTGGTTTTTTGGTGTCTTTTTTTTTTCTTTTTTTGGACTAGTAAGCAAAGAGGTTTGTAACAAAAAATCCTGCTACAGCCTCCTTCCCACAAAAGAAAAGCCTGTCAGGGAAACATCTATGGAGCACTTGGATGCAGGATGAACCACGGGTTCCTGGAGCTGCAGTTAATTCTTTTCCATATGGTGTTCTAAGCTGCAGTTCCTACATGGTGTTCACACAAAACAGATGGTTTTCCAAAAACTAATTAGGAATAGAAAAGTAATCACTGATAATTTAAAATTCCCTTTTTTTGGGGGGGGGGGGGGGGGTCTGTGTCTCCACTAGAAATATTTTTTGGGGGAGAATCAGGAAAAGAAGGAAAAACATTCCATTGCTTCAGTATATGCTTTCTAGGAATCCTTTTAGCATTATACCCTTATTTTGGGAATAAATGAGCCAATTATGCCTCAGACTTTCCACTTGCAACTGGATTGAAAAAGACTATTGTAAATATCAAATAGATTATTTGTAGCAATAGAAATGATTTCTCTAAGCGTTTCTTTCTTTTTTTTTTTAAGGCAGGTTTGGGGAAGGCTTTGCACCTTAACGCAGTGCACAGAGAGGTCTGTAATAAACCACTGGAGAAAATATTCACAGTAAAATAAAATCAAGTGGCTGGATGTGCTGAGCACAGAGCAAAAATCAAGACTCTCACAGAGTGAATTTGGCAGAAGTGGCCGGGCTTGGGTTCTGATTTTGCACAGGGAACCAGTGGATCACTGACAGGGCCCCAAGGAGATCAGCTTGGCACACACAGTGAAACTCTACCCAGAGCTGCTAAAAACAACATATGTTCCCAGAAGCTGCTTAGGAAGCTCTTTAAGCACTGGGGAAAATCTGTAAAAGCCTCAGACCTTGAGAGTAAAAAAAGGAAAAAAATTAAAAAAAAAATAAATAACCTCAGCAATGAAGGAGTGAGTAGCCACCACAACTATTACTGCTGCTAAATGGATTAAGGCTAATGCTGCTGTAAACAAGTGTGGGAGTGGATAAATTCTAACCAGGATTCCAATGTGGACAGAAAATTCTCCTGACTGGAAGAATTTGTAAGAGCAGGCAGTGTAAAGGGAATTTTTTAGTGTAACTGGTTCGAAGGTGATATTGTGACACCTTGAACAAGCTGCTTTAGCCTTTTGTGGTCTGCGTTATCTCAGGGCTGGTGATATTCCAGCACTTGAGGAGAAATGTCAGAAATCACACCTAAAGAAGCATTTTCTGCTCTTGGAGAACACCTTGTGGTCTAAGGAGAAATATGTGAGAAGAATTCAGGTGTTTCTGACACAAGGTACCTACAAAATCTTAGTTAAATGGGTTTGTAATTTTTAAAATCAGCTTCTTCAGGCTCAGACAACTAACTTTGTATTAAGCCAGCTGTGCTGCAGACCTCCCTTCTGCATGGAGTATTCTTATTACAGGATAAATTTTAAAACTATTTAAACACCCCTTTAGGCTCTTATGCCATGATCTTATGGTGCTTAGTCTTGGTGAGGACATTGCTTTATAGGAAAACGAGGAGGGAATTGGGATTTTTTTTATGTGGGTATGTTTTGCAGATTAATCCTGATGATGGTAATGAAAAAACCCCGTAATCTAACTATTCATTAATTAATTAGGTATTTCCATCAGCTGCAGCCATAGGTGCATATTGATCCAGGCTGAACATGCTGATACCATTCTGTATAAACTGCAGCGTGCAGCAAAAGCATCAATGCAGCCTGGATCCACACTGAGCTGGACCTTGATCAATTCACTTATTGAGTGGAAACAGAATTAAATCTACCAGGGAGACACTGCAGCTACAGCAGCTTCCAAATCTGTGCAAAATAACAAAGCAGTTCAGAGCAGCTCAGGATCAGGAGCACAGGGAGCAGCCTCTGTGTCATTGATCTCCTGTGCAGCAGCACAGCCCTCATCTGTTCCCAGTTTTCTTGTAAGCTGAAACATAGTTTGCATTTTTTTATCTCTATTTGCGGTTTAAGTAATGTTTCTGAAAACCCTCTTTCATCAAAATTGAAAGCAGGTTTGAGGGGTACATAAAGATGCTAAAGAGAACTTGTGAAACAGGAAAAAAAATATCCACAGAATGGTGAGGCAGTGGCACAAAATTATTTCATAACTGCTCTTGCTGATATGGCAATATATATTTTTTTTCTAATTAATCACATGTTTAACTTTTGCTTCCACTTCCACGGCCTGGTCTTAGTTTTTGGCTTGAAGCAGGTGGGGTTCTGCTGGTTTTCTGTCTGTGAAATAAAATATAACCAATGCAGTGAACATAATGGGGTATTTGGCATCCTGCAGAAAAAGGATGATGAGATGCTTCATAAACTGGTGATTTAACAGGAAAACCCCCCTGAAATTTAACAAAAGTACCCCAATTCACACTCCTTACTGTATTTAATGTAATTTCAGTAATTTATTCATTTATTCGTGTACTAATATTAATGCTTCAGTAATTTATTAATGCTTCTAAAGTGCTTTTTAGAAGGAAAAGGGTTAATGGAAAAATCAGCCCTCAAATAAAAAAATACATCTAGTGAACTCTGACTTTATTATTGGAAAAGCAGAAACTTGGGAGGCTGTCAGTTTAGCAGGAGTTATCTTGAATAGAATTTTGGAAAAAAATCACTTTTGCCAAACCACTGAAAAGGTTTGGTTGGCCAGAATCTCAGTATTGTACAAATCCAAATTTTGCACTGGGCCTCCCATTATGTAAATTGGCTTTATGAGTCAAAAGAGGTTTGTATTACAAGGAATAAATGTATAATTCTGTGTAAATACAAGGAATATTTGCTCTTCAATGAGCAGTAGGGGTTTGGAAGAATTTGTGGATTCAAGTACTGCCAGATGTAAGTGGAATAAAGTGAAAAATCCTTTCAGAGTGCCAGCATTGCTTTCTGAGCAGAGCCTTCAGTGCTGAGTTTCACTGTTACTGTGTTAAGGTTTTCTGATTGTGTTTGCTCCAATCTGCACTTCACAGTTCAGTGTCTTACAGAAGGAGGAAGCCTGGAATATATTTTTAAGGTTTCTTATTTAAAAAAGAGAAAAAAAAGGGTTTTGAACTGGATCTTCAGTAACAATCTATGGTATCTTGTTCCTGGTCTCTGAAAATTTATTCCCAGATAGAATTAATGATTTCTGAGCTAATAATTTCAAAATGGGGTGAACTTGCTGATGCATCTCAAAAGATATGATTGATACAGAGATCCATAAAATATGGGGATGATGCCCAGATGCTTCCAGGGCTCAGCAGCATTTCTCGTGTTCTGGCTCAGCAGAAACACTCATCCAGACTGCTTTAGAGGCTTTTAATATTTAGCAGCCTATTGCTGAATTATGGCCCTCTAAGCATCCTTTACCTCCTGATCTACTCTGTCTTCAACTCAAGAAAATCCCAGGCTGAGTCAGCATTTAACTGAGGAAAGAAAAATTACTGAGTCACCTAAATCCTCTGCTACCTCCCCAAATCTCAGTTCCAATCTGCTGACAGCAGTGTAGCCATGAAAGTTTTGTGGTGTGATTTTAAAACAAGCCTCAGCAGAGCCAACTGACTGATAAATGGGATTTAGCCCCTCTTTTTTCTGCTCTTAAATGGTCTGGGGAACTGGGCAGGGGTTTAGTTCTGTGTTTCTGTTTTGCTTTCCTTCCTAAAGTTCTGGATGGTTCTTCAAAGGAAGAACTGAAATTTCCAGATATTAAGAAATGTGTGTTGTGGGTTTTTTTAAGGTGAAACTCTTGCAGACCCCTTTTCTTCTGCTCTGACAGTTCAGCTGCATTTGTTCTTTTGTCAGTACCTAAAATGTATTTGTAACACATTTGCTGTCTGAACATGAAATCAAACATGTTTCCTTGTCTTCAAACGTGTTTTACATCTGTTTATCAGCTTATTAAAGCAATTCAGAAGCAGCAGCACCAGGCTTGGAAGTAATATTGGTCAAATTTGGGAGCTAACGAGATTCAATTGGATCTTTGAAAGCCAGACAAAAAGTAATTTCTATTTCCTGCGGTACATTAATTTTTTTTCCACAGTTTTGAGCTTCTCATCCTTCTATTAATCAGTTATGTCCTCGTTTTTCTCACTTGATGCCCCTAGCCCAGCACAGCTGTTCCAGTTTTTGTGTACAAGTTGCAAGTACAACAGACCTCAATAATTCATGACAGGCAAAGCAGAGTAAGCATGGAAGTTAATTTGCTGAGCAGGAAATGCCTCCACACTTTTTCTGGATGTATTTTTACACATCTGAAAGGATTTCTGTCCTTTCTTCTGCAAAATGTCATTGTTTGAAAAGCTGCACAGAGGGGATATCCACGAACTGAATTTTCTTCCTGCATTTCCAGGTTGCAGTTAAAAATGAGGGGGAACTTCAAGAATCAAGTTTTGTTAAAATCTGTGTGTGCAGTTTAGCAGGTGTTAGCATTGCAAGGTAATAATAAAAAAATAGAACTGTAAATTGAGTTAGAAGTACAGCTGTTGTTATGCTGAAACAAATGGAACACTAAATAAATGAAGTGTCTCAAGGGCTAAAAAAAATGTTAAACGACCAAAATTCAGAATACAAGTGAAAAGCATCCTTCTAATGTGTGAGGAGCTCTGTGGATTTTATCAGGGCTGGTTGTTATGTGAAATAATATCCATGAAGGGAACAGAACTGAGAGGGACACCTGAATTTAAAGGGTACCTAAAGTTTTTTCCCCTCCTATTGCAGTGCTGTGAAAAACAGCTTTGAATGACTGCAAGATTGAAACCCTTGACACAGGAACTCAGAGAACAATAGGATTTTATATCTCTACATAATTATATTAAATTCCAGTGAGTCATGCATTTCAACTAATATTTTGTGCCTTAGAATTACTTAATTTGATTTTTTCGTGGAATTTGAGCAGAAAACTGAATTTAGCAGCTCCTCCATGAACAATTCAAGCCATAGGAAAAACACAGAATCACAGAATTATCAATTAAATGGCCCTTTAAAGGTCATCTAATCCAACCCCTCTGGGATAAGCAGGGACTTCTTCAACTAGATCAGGTTCCTCAAAGCCCCATCCAACTTGACCTTGAATTTTTTCCAGGGATAGGACACACACAGTCTTGCTGGACAACCTGTTCCAGTGTAAAACTGTAAATCTGTCATTTAAAGCTTAAAGATCCATGAAAAATTATTAGCACCTGTCATCAAAGGACATTTCCAGATTTATACCTTTTCTTTTATTCTTTCTGCATTGGCCACAAACTGAGTTTGAATTTCTTGTTTGTCTGTGGAGAAATAGTTCTCATTTAAAGAGATGCAGCTTTTGTGATGTCTCCAGGAAATTGTCTGCCCATAAAAACTGGAAATTTAGGATTGCTGTAGGTTATTGATTAATGCTACAGAAACTATTGTGATTTAGAGAGTGAAAAATCCTGAAAGTACATAGAATATTTGCCCATATAATTTTTGGGTTTTTTAAGTTCTCCACAGTAAGTGGATGCCATGTTTTTCAAGTAGGTGATTAGCCAAAGGCATGATTTCTGTAATAGTGCAGAATAGGTGATTTTATGGGGAAAAAAAAAGGTATAATAAATTTTAACTGCATTTGTACTGTGGAACAGGGTGTCACTAAATCAGTTAAAGTTTGATTGAATTGGATGAACCAGATATGTCTCCTTATGTGCCCTTTTCCTTTTAATGTCCTTTCATAACACAAGTAGTTTTATTTTTAGCTGCCTGGTGGTGGATGGAAGGTTGGCTGTGTGAAGTCAGGTGCTGTTTTTGGCTCTGGTTTCCCAGTTATGACATTTAAGGAGAGGATCTGTTCTGCTGACTGGTGTCATTAATTCACCTCTGGCAAAGAGATCCTTGCCTTGTACCTGGAAATCCTCTTGTTTGTTTTTCTCTTCAGACAAACTGGATTATGTTCACAATCACGAGCTGTGCTTGCTGATTTTCTGTTTCAAATTTCCACTTGCTGTGTGTTTAGTAAGGCTTTTGTTTCTTTGTGTAACTCATGAAATTGAGAAGCGTGGCATTGAATTTCACTGTTTAATATACTGAAATTATTGGCTCTTGTTGAAGTAGTGGATAAGGCTGGGGGAAGGGATGTTCAGGGATGTTCTGTGTCATAGAGACAGATGAGTTGTACAGAGTGATTCAGAATTATTCAAGATTTCCAGGATTTTAGTCCTTTTCAGCTGTTATTCTCTGATCTAAGTAGCTGCAGATAATCAGGGCAATATTTGAAATGCCATTTTGCAGACAGATCAGTTTTGCCCTTTGGACAAACTGGTGAACAGACCTTGCCAGAAAGTCCTACTGCACTGGAGGTCTTTAAGAAATAGATAATGTAGGAACTCACTTTAACTTTTGCACATTCCTACAGCTTATTTTTCTTCCTGTCATTTCCATTGCAGTGAGGATGATGTGTTTGAATCCCACCCAAGTTCCATCTTCCATTTCCATGTGTGTTCATTCGCAGAATTGAATTTTTGAGACGTTAAAAAAAATGCAAAAATCTTTTTGAAATTGAGATTAAAAACCAAAAAGTGAGATGTTCTCTATTCTGTCATCTGTTCCCAGCAGCTGTGGGGCTGTGTGAGTTGTGGTGACCTGACTGCTCTGTTTATTCCGTATTTCTGCATTGTCATACTGTAAGAGGCGTTTCCTGGGCTTTGTGCCAGATTTTTTCTGTTTACCAGGCAGCAGGCAAAGATTTAACATTTTTATTTCCTTTCCTACTCCTTCGATTCCCTGTGGGATGGAAGGGCTTGTCTTCTTTTCTCACTGCTGTTCCTTGTCACGGAGTATCAGTGGAAAGAGGTTCATTTTCTAATGGTGACTGTAATTATGTGACACAGCCACTGATTAAACAGTCATTTAAGAAGCTGGCCTAGAAGAATTGCTCTCATTATGGCCTTTGTTTCAATTTTTTCCCCTCTTTTTTCTGTTTTCCTAAATAGGTTAACGAGCTCCCTTTGTCCAAGGCAGGCAAATTCAACATTTACAAATTATTAGAAACAGAAAACTTTGGTTTTCGGTCACTGCTTGCAGAATTTATTAAACTTGAAGGACGAGACAAAAGGATGCAAGATGCCAAACCTCAAGTGGTAAATTGGACAATGTCTTGTGGAAGCTCTGACCTAGAAATCGGATTTATTTCATCTTTATTGCAGAGTCCAGCAGAGCTGAGGAGGCCCTCAGACCTTTCCCAAGCTGTGGTTGTGCATAGCTCCATGGATGTGAATAATTTCATTGGCTGCAGTGGGACTGTGAAGTTTAAAATTAACCAACAGCATGGGTTTAAAAGGGACTTGTAGAGTAAGAGTAGACAAAAAAACCCAAGTGAATTAAATTAAATATAGACAAGAAGGACCTTCAACATGCTCTTTTATACCTGAGGTGATTTTGCTGGTCGAGATGAACAGTCGTATAACAAAAGGTGAATTAATGAATTTTAAATTTTGCAGCAGAGTTGATACTTTTGCATTCTTTCTGCATGATCTGCTCCGTTACTGGAATTCACGTTTCCCCTGCAGACAAAATAGTTGTGCCTCAGAAATTAGGAGGCATTTGACCTAATTCCAATTATTTCCAGGGAACAAAGGAGAGATTTTTGTCCCTTCTTGTCTGCTAACAACCTCATGGAAGTTGGGAAGTTATTGTGATGCCTTGCATAGTCCTCATAGCTCCAGCTCCTAGGAAGGCTGGGGGTGTCTAGAGCCTTACTAAGCCCAGTTTTATATCCTCAGACTCCAGGGCTCCCCAGCCTATCCTAAAGCTGTTTTGGGCAGCGTTGCCCAATCTCTGCAGCATCTGTCACACTTTAAATCAGAGGGCAGCAGCTTGCTTAGCCTTCTCTTGGTGCTGGGTGATCCTGAGCACACTGGGAATTCCCAGAGGGATTTGTAGTAGGGCTGGCACAGAGGACACACGAAACCTGGTGAGGAACAGAAGCTCTTGCAAGTGTCAAGTTCTTCATTACAGCAGCAGGAATCTCACCAGTCTCACCTGATTTTCCAGGTTTACTGCAGATCTGATGTGGCACTGGGTTTTGGTGCTGTTCTTGTGTGCAATGTGAACAGTTTCCTTTTTTTTTGGCTGCTTCCAAACTGCTGAGCATACTTGCCTTTGACATTTTGTCATTCCTGTGAAGTGACTAGGTTGTTAATTAAAAAAAGAATACTGGCAATTACAGTGGTTTTTTTTAAAGGGCATGTCATGGTCTCAATAGTTTGACTTTTCTCTGTATTTCTACTTCCTGGGTGTATTCTAGCCACCCATCTGGCTGTTCCCTCACTGAAGACATGTCAGGAAACATGACTCAGGATAACCAGGCAAAAAAACAGCTGCCATAATTTAGCATTTTACTTCTTGTGTGCCTCTTGGTTAGTCATGAAGGTCATTGATGGTTTGGTAAGTAATTGAGAATATTGGTCAAACACACCCCCCTTCCCTTGGTCAGGTTATTCTGAGAAAGAGCAGAAACCAAGGGGAATACCCAAGGTAAAATATCCCGTGTGAAAATCACAGTGCTCAGTGGGGAAGGGTGGAAATGCCCTTTTCACCTTCCTTTTCGAGTTCCTGAGGCTGCCCAGAGGAAAATTCCTTTTGAAAGTGAAGCCTGCTCCTGTTTTTTGGTGATGGAGCTGAAATGGCAGACAAGTGACCTCTTTCTGCAGGAGTGCTTCCCTTGCACTCTGCACCATAGGACACGCAGAAACCCTGGGAATGTAAAGCCTGGCAGCCTCAGGAAACACTGCAAGAATTTTAATAAGGCTGAATGGCAGGCAAGAGGAAGTGGCAGTGCTAAAAGTATTTCAAAAGGGGAAACAAAAATGGTGACTGCAAATATGACCTGACTGGTAAAATAGATAAATATTTGACTTTTGCTTACTCAGAAAAAGAGTCAGTGCAAGGGGCAAAGGGGAGAACTGCCAGGGCAGCATGGTTCTAATCTCTCCCAGTCAGAGGAACAGCGTTTCCAACAAGAAATTCTCACATTTATGGCAGTAGCAGGGAGGTTGTATCTAGATTTGTCATGCTGACATTTAAAAAATTGTTCACATTTTTTTTCAGCAATTCATAATGAAAAAAAAAACCCTGCTGCAGTCCTTGAAGAATTTCAGCCTCAAATGCCTGTCTCAGCTGCTGAGCTGAAAATGCATTCACAAATCCAGCTGTTACTGTGCATGCCAGTTTTCCTCGTTTTCCTTTTGCCTCCTATGTTCTGTGCTTCCTTTTTAAAGTACTTACACCATATCCTCTTTTCTTGAAGTCAGTAGATACAAATATTTCTTCCATTGTTAAAACAAATACAAATAACCTCTCCTATCTTTTCCAGTTTTGATGTTTTATATCCATTTTCGGCTGCTGCTGAGAATTTTTCATCCAGAGAAGCTTTCCCCAGACAGAGGGTGTGGCTGTCCAGGCTTAAACTGTGCAGTCCTGCAGCTGATTGCTTAAATGGAGTCAGACATACTAAATTAAGCCAAACTATTTGTCTTTACAGCCCTTCCTTCTACATTTAGAATGAAGCACATTTGGAGAGCTGGAATAAACAGAATTTACCCAGCAAGCTCCTGGCTGGGGGCTGTTGATATATGATCACAGAATTCTGTTTGGTGCTCAAGATTTCAGGGAATTTGAATTTCCAGGGATTTTTCAAGTGTTTATAAAACCTTCTTGGCTCCAGTGTATCTGAGTTTTTGCCTGGGGAAGCTCTGTGTACATGAACATCCGAGGAAGGATATGTGGGAATTATGCCTTTCTTGGAATTCTTTACTCATTCCCATTTCCTAGCAGCCGTTTTCAGCAGAGCCTTTCTCAGGGTGCTCCTGTCATCTTTTGTGCACAGATCTGAGCCTTGCTCTGTAGAACTCTGCAGACAACAAAGGGACACTGCTGCCTGCAGTTACACCTCTGTGCATTTCCCAGACATCAAATCTGTCATTCCTTCCTCCCTTACTCTCACTTCAGATGTTGGACTGCACGGGGTAAGGGGTGAGGTAAGGTGAGGCTTCCACTCAGAACAGAAATATTAATTTTAGGCACTGTTAAACCACTCAAAGCAGACTGCAAGGGCACCAGGAGCAGTGACGGGCAGAGCTTGTGGGGATGGCTCCCAGGTTTGGGGACTTCCAGTGTCACCTTGCACCCCACAGAGCATCAGTGCCCGTGTCCTGCCAGTGCTGCTGCGTTCTGGGTGTGTGGTGTGTGCTGGGAGCTTCCTCACAGCCTTTCCTGTTGGCTCAGCCGCTGGATTCTGGAAATCTGTGGAAATGATGAGCCCTCTTGGTTATTAAGCAGAAATTAATAAATCCCAAGTCAGCAAAACTTCTCTTAAATTTGTGCAGCCTCTTGAATCCGATTTTTGGTGCCTCTTTGGTTAACAAAAAGCAGCAGTTTGAGGCAGGGCTGAAAATGTCTCTCATCAACGAGAGCAGTCTGTCATTGCATCAGTAAGGGTGACAATAAAAGGATTTTGGTGCTGGCTGTGGCACGGTGACACAAATTTTGAATGCTGAGGATCTCCTGGGGAACTGCCACGACAACCCCACTGCTGCTGGGGAACTCCCAGGGGCTCTGGAATATTCCTGTACTTCTGCCAGTGTTTACTATTTATCACAGTGGGGGAAATGTGAAAATGGTCTTGACAGGTATCTGGGAAGAGGAAAAAAAAGCTGGTTTCTTTCTTTAAATGCAGATTTTTGCATTACCTCTTTGACTTCATGGCGTTGGCAAATGATTCTAACTTTTACTTCTAAATTAAATTATTCTAACTTGTGCTTCTAAATTTCATGTGGGCATGCGATGTTAAAAGAAAAAAGGAAACAACTGTGCATTAAAATTTTAATCCATTTACATCTAAAAAAATAGCTTGCTACCTGCAAATGCTTGTTTCCCTCACAAGGGAATTAGAATGGCCTCAGTGGATTTTCTTGTTGTGGCTTTTTGGTTTGAACTGTTTTTAAAGCAGACACTTGCTCCTTCACAAGGTGGTTTTTATTGACTTTTGGTGACAGAGATCTTTTTCAAGGCCTTTGGTTCTGTGTTTTTAAAGAATACCTCAACCATCTTTTCTTTCTGATATCCCAATCCTTCTTGACACACATTACTTGGATAATATCATTATCCAAGTATTACTCACATAATTAAGAACAGACAAGTGCAAAGAGCATGGAAGGGACTCTACTTCTTTATTTTCTTGAATATAAAATACCTTTTAATTAAAAGGAGAATTTTTTTTTTTTTTTTCTAGCAGGACATTAAAACATGGAAATGAAATGCCTCAGAACATAAAAACCCCACAATTTGCAGATGCAATCACTTTAACTCAACAGATCTTCCCAAAAGCAATTAATGTATTAATACAAGAAGCTTTGATATTTGAATATTATTTTCAGATGTTCCTGTCAAAGCAATGTGAGGGTAATTATAGCAAAAATCGTCAGCGTGCTTGTGTAACTATAAGCTTATATTATTTTATATATATATATATATATATATTATAAACTATAATGCAGGTGCTAAATGTAAGAGTTTTTGGAGGTAAGGGGCAGTGATATTTCACATTCTTGGCCCTGATGTTTCCTGGGGAGTTGGAGACCTGAAGTTCTGCCCAACTGGAGTGCCTGTATCATTACAACTGAATATTACGATTTCGCTGTGAGAAGCTGAAGACAAACTCATGAATTGCTGCTGCCTAACTCAAGATTCAGTTTTGAAAGTGCTGCCTGTTTATTTTGCTGTGCAGGTGACGTGCTTGCAGGACTTCTTTGGCGACGATGACGTCTTCATCGCGTGCGGGCCGGAGAAGTTCCGCTATGCTCAGGATGACTTCGTGCTGGACCACAGTGGTAAGGCCGCACATCCCGGGCCCGCTGATGTTACCATGGATTTTCCTGGTTTTAAAGGAGAAATGTGCAGTTTCTCACGCTGGTGAATTGTAAACACAGGACCATGTTTTGTAACCATTGGCAAGGTTATGAATTCTTTCTCCAAGAGAAGGGGAGGTTGAATGACAGCTCCCGGACCAGTGTGGCAGAAGACGTGCCCCTAGTTTATTTTGCCATTATATACCTGTGGCAAGGTGACCATGGATTGGAGAAGGGTATTCCCACCTCTCCACCACATTGGTCCAGGAGGCTCATTCAACCTCCCCTTCTCTTGGAGAAGGAATTCATAACATTGCCAATGGTTACAAAACATGGTCCTGTGTTTACATTCACCAGCGTGAGAAACTGCACATTTCTCCTTTCATATGAACGCTCAGCAAACCAGGAAAATTCATGGCAACCCAAATTCTCCATCCCACTCCCCTGTTCACCCTCAAGAATGGCGTGAGTCAGGAAAATGTACACGGGAGGCATTTTCCTGTGGATAAAAAAAGTTTTGTCAAACCATCTGTGAGCCTGTTAAAATGCATCAACAAACCTGATCCAGTCTCCTGCAAAACAGACACTGCCCCTAAAGTTACATGGAAAGCAGAATTAAATTATGAAAGGTTCAGTCATGGATCTAATGACTCTAAAATCTGTTAAAGGTGTTCGCTTTTGGCATCTGCTAAGATAATTTCCATTTCAGCTTTTCTCTAGTTGAACCAATGGGATTAGAGAGGTGTCGTTCCTATTCACCAATCATGTTAGGCCTGTATTGGAACAACCAATGGGATTAGAGAGGTGTCGTTCCTATTCACCAATCATGTTAGGCCTTTATTGTAACAACCAATGGGATTAGAGAGGTGTGGTTCCTATTCACCAATCATGTTAGGCCTGTATTGGAACAACCAATGGGATTAGAGAGGTGTGGTTCCTATTCACCAATCACGTTAAGTCTTTAATGGAACAACCAATGGGATTAGAGAGGTGTCGTTCCTATTCACCAATCATGTTAGGCCTGTATTGGAACAACCAATGGGATTAGAGAGGTGTGGTTCCTGTTCACCAATCACGTTAGGTCTGTATTGGAACAACCAATGGGATTAGAGAGGTGTCGTTCCTATTCACCAATCATGTTAGGCCTGTATTGGAACAACCAATGGGATTAGAGAGGTGTGGTTCCTGTTCACCAATCACGTTAGGTCTGTATTGGAACAACCAATGGGATTAGAGAGGTGTCGTTCCTATTCACCAATCATGTTAGGCCTGTATTGGAACAACCAATGGGATTAGAGAGGTGTGGTTCCTATTCACCAATCACGTTACGTCTATATCCAAACACCTTATAAAAAGTAGTAAGAATTAGCCAATAAAGCTTTTCTCTGCTCTTTGCCTTCTGAAATATTTGGAGTCTCCCATCTTTTATTCGTGTCCTAGAGGGACAAAGCCTTGACCGCGTTGCCAAGGCCCTTGACAGAGTTTCCTTGCCTTGCAGAATGTCGTGTCATGAAGTCCTACTCGCGCTCCTCTGCCGTGAGACACGCGGCATCCAAGAGCCCGGGCCCTTCCCGGAGGAGCAAATCCCCTGCCTCAGGTACTGCTGAACACATCAAATGCACCCAAATTCATTTATTTTTAACGGGGTGAGAAAACCTGTTGGCTCTGTCTGTAATAGGAGTGTTTCCAGACAGGAGAAAATACCTTTCTTCGCTTTGCTTCAGAGATTTAATACTAATCTAAAATAAATTTGCTTTTTTTTTTTTTTTTTAATCCTGGGAAAAACATGGTTTCTATTTTTTAATTACAGGCACAAATAGTTTGTGAACATTGGAGTAATTTGTGCTAATTGTGCACTTGGGATAGGTTTTTAGAATGATCCTTAAATTTCCTGCAAACTGTTAACTGCAGGGTTGTATATGTGGTTAAATTCATGTTCATTAAACTAAAGTATACCCTGAAATTTTGAATTAGAAAGGTTTCTCCTGTATAAGCCAAATATTGTCAGAAATACAGGCCTTTGCTGGCCCAAGTAATTTTAACTGTACTGTACTCTGATTGCCCATTAAGAGGGAATTTTTCTTCTAGTGCTTCTTGTAATTTCAAAGAAAGGTGTTCACACTGTGATTTTGCCACCAGTTTGACTGAACACCATATTTTGGTGTTCCAACCATTGAGTCTTTTATGTAAATAAAGGGAGAAATTTACTTTTTTAAAAAAAATTTAACCTCTGCATTGGATTTTTTAATACTTCTTTTTCCCCTGAAATCAAACTATTGAATATGTAAACATATGATGCTCTTTTCAGAATGTAACAATAAGTTTAAGCTTCTGTGTGTGTTCAAAACTTTGGCATGTTCCATATTCTCATATGTTTTTCCACGTTTGTTTTGCTTAATTGACACTGGTTAAACTCATTTTATCTTCGTGTTCTTTCAAAGTGGAATATTAATAATCTGTTTATAAAGGTTGAATGTTTAACTGGAAAGCTTGAAAGAAAAATTGAAGAAAAATGTATCATGAAGGGCAAGTTCTGCAGCTGATCTACATTTCTTGCAATTCTGTTACCTCCAAGGAGACCATGTAGTGAATTTTATGCAAAATATTTAGAAATCAGTGCTGTCATCTCCATACTTATTTCTACTTAGACCCTCTTTGGTTTGGTTAATTTTAAAAATGTATGCAAAGTGTCTGGTATTTATCCTTCTATTTACTTGCCTTCTTTTTTTTTTTTTTAACGTGTAGTCTTTACTTATCTTTTATTTACCCTTCTCCCTTCCGTGCATGTTCAGAGCTGTTTAATAACTTCTTTCCTTGATGTCTTTTTCCTTTGTGTCAAATACATGAGTACAGTAAAGAGGGGTGGCCACTCCAGTGCTCATTCTTCAGCAAAATCCCCAGGTGAGCCATTACTATTATGGCTGTAAATCATTAGTGTGTCTCCTCCCTCTCCATTTACCTGCATTTTTGGTGCTGTATTTGTGAATATTTTCAATACTGTCAGTGGCAGCTGGGCTCCTCTCCCTTGGGCAGTTTTAGGAGGGAAAAACTTTATTTACCTGCATTTTTGGTGCTGTATTTGTGAATATTTACAATACTGTCAGTGGCAGCTGGGCTCCTCTCCCTTGGGCAGTTTTAAGAGGGAAAAACTTTATTTACCTGCATTTTTGGTGCTGTATTTGTGAATATTTTCAATACTGTCAGTGGCAGCTGGGCTCCTCTTCCTTGGGCAGTTTGAGGAGGGAAAAACTTTATTTACCTGCATTTTTGGTGCTGTATTTGTGAATATTTTCAATACTGTCAGTGGCAGCTGGGCTCCTCTCCCTTGGGCAGTTTTAGGAGGGAAAAACATTATATTAACCAGCCAGTTGTACTGGAATATTTTAGTGGTTTTGTCAGTGATTAAAGAGGGTGGGAGTGACTTACATAAGGATGCCTTGCACTGGTCATGTCCAGGAAGAAAGGATTTTTCTGTGAGCTGAATAAAATAATCTTTGAGAGAACAAACAAAAAAATTTCCTCCTCTGGTAATATTTTGTCACTTGGAAGCAAACTCTTCTACTGGAAGTCTTATTTTGGTCATGCAAGAAGCAGAAAACAGTAAGATAGCAGTCACTAGCCCTTGCCATTGTCATACCTGCAAATTCTTTCTAAAATAAAGGTTATCCAGAACAAATTGTTGGAGTCTTCAGGAGGGTAGTGTACTCTTAGATGATTTCAGCTTCTCAAAAAAACCAACCACCCCCCCTGCTCCCCCCCAAAAAAAACCAAAAAAAAGACCAAAAAACCCAACCAACCAACCAAAAAAAACCCACAAAAACAAAAACCCCAAAAAACTCCAAAACCTTAAAATCACCTATTTTTCTTACAGGCAAACTTTGCTTAAAATCAAAATGAAAATATCTTAAATACACTGAATACTTTTTAAAGAAAATACTCAGGTCTTGGCCCTGTAACAGTACTGGGAATATAAATCCAAGTTATCAGACTTGAAGAGAGTTATTGAGTAGCTAAACACCAGTTAGTTAAATCCTAACATCATACACCAGAGAAGGAGATTTTTGTGACTAACAGGGATCTGTGGAAATTGCAGTGCAGTCAGCCCTGAAAAAAGTCCCATGTTGTAAAAATAGTCCTTGAAAGGCGTCTCCCATACTCAGATAATGTTGGAGTGCTGGGTCAGTGGATACTTCTAAAATAAATCCAATATTTTAAGAAGTGACCCATGACAGACCTGAATAGGTAAAGGAATTGTGCAGCTGTATCTATTATTTAATTTGAAACTCAGTTTCTGTTTATCAGGGTTGTCTTTTCTTTCTGGAAAAATAATTCATCACCACGCTGTGAAGCATTTTTAGCTCTTCAATTTCTGCTGAGTGTTTTTCCCTCCCACAAAAAAATGAGGATCAGCTAGAAAGAAATGATGTCTCATCATACAACATTGCGTCATATTTGTGTCTGATGGACAGTGTGCTGTTCTCTCTGCATAATGAAATTTGTCAGTTTGTTCTTTTCAGAAAAATGCAAGGGCTGACCTAAGTCATATTCAATACTCCAGAGAGATAAGTGATGTTGTAGGAGGCCTGTCTAAAAATCTGGGTTTAAAATGAACGAGCTCTTGAAGTCAAGAGGAATTGTGTGTCAAAGACATTTGTATTTATTGGAAAAACAACCTGCTGGCTTTTCTCTTGTTGAGGTTTTTTTCCCCCTAAATCCATAAGTTTTCTGTCATGCAAACAGTTAATTCTTCTTGTATTTGAACAAACAAATTCATATTCTGTGAAACATTCTACCTAGAAAGAAAGGCCTTGATCCAAACTGAACAGGAGGAGGGTCAAATATCCTTAGAAACAATTTCTTTCTATAAGTTTTATGGTGTGATACCACAATTTATTATGCAATTTTTAAAGGCTGTGGCTTTTTTTTTTTTCCTTTGTTTGTTTCTGTGCCCAAAGCCCTTGTCCTGGCCAAGGATAGAACAGATCTTTTTAATCTCTGGAATGACAATGCAATATTTGTGTGTCTTCTTGATTCCACATCCACATTTCAGGGTGCAGTTTTGTGCAAATGTATAATTTATTCCTAAATGCTGAGGAGTCTGTTTTGGTCTTTGCTTGTAGACTTCAGTGATAACTTTTGATTTTTATTCGTCTTTTCTTTCATTTGTTCACTTTTATTGCTTTGGCCAGTTAATGGAACCCCGAGCAGTCAGTTATCCACCCCAAAATCCACAAAGTCCTCCAGTTCTTCACCAACAAGCCCAGGCAGCTTTCGTGGCCTCAAGGTAAGTACAAGAACCATCAAACCCCTAAATTTCATTATTTATTGACTGTATGACTCCGGTGCTGAAGGAAAAATAAAAAGCTGTAACTTTGGAGGGTAGGCTTGCAAGTATAATTTTTGCTCATGTGGAGAATAGATCTGAAATAAAATTTTTGTGTTTTGTCTGGGTTGAACACTCAGCTGGGGAAAGGCAGAGTGTGATGCTGGCTTGAATTTTGCCACTCTAAATTTTCAATTGTTCTGTGACCTGCAGAAATCCCGCATGCAATTTGTATCCCTTCAGCCTATATAAATGTAATGTTGTTTTTTCAATACCTTAGAGTTTGTAGCACTGCCCAAGTTTCATCCAAAGCAGATTAATTTTTTTCCTGGCACCAATTTCAGCCCAATCTCCTGCTTTGAAGCATTTGAGGGCTTCCTTTGGGAGCAGCCTGATGTCTGGCAGAATTTTCTGTGTTGCACCAAGAGATTTCTCTCCCTCTCCCACTCCTGGCTGAATTTGCAGTTCTGGGAGGCTGCTCTGTGCCTTTGGCTCAGTGAAATAAAAGGAACAGGCTGGAGAACCGTGGAGCTTCATTTGTGCAGCTGTCCTTTCAAGGGGAATTCTCTTGTGGAATCATCATTTGCAGCCTTTCTGGAAACAGATTGATTATTCTGATCAAGTAATAGCTCCTGTTGGTTAACAGAATGTTTGTGAGGAGGCTGCATTAATCTGTGGAAAACTCTTTTCTCCATTAGGACCCTGGCTAAAGGATGTGATTTGAATTTGGGGTTTAAGGTGCTAATTGTTATCAAGTCTTGTTTTGCAAGGAGTATGGCACTGGTTTCTGCCAGGCTGCTGTGATAATTCTGACAAAGGATTTTGATCTGTTTAATTGTTTAATTTTTTAAAATTTATTTTAATTATATCTGTAGCTGTTTGGTTAAATAGTTTTCAAGAGCAGTGATAGCTCTGACGTGGAAAATTAGGACTCTGTGTCTTAAAACCTGTCTGGAGCTTACAGCAGAGGACACCAGAATCACTGGGCTGGAGGCTCTCAGCTGGTCTGCACTGTATTTAAGAAATGCTCTTTGGTCTTTCTTTAATGAAATTACAAGTTTAGAAACGAGATCATTTGCCTTGGTTTTTTCCACTGCTGCCCAGTCTGCTTTTAACTGATTAAAGCTTCATTAAGATGAGGTAATTGTGGTAGCAGCAAGGAATTCTCACCGAGTGGACACGTCCCCTTTCCCATTCACCTTCACTCCAGTGGGCTGTTGTACTTTTTCAATTTGGAATTTAATTGGTGCTGGGTGCTAATGAGATTTGGTGTCAAATAATTCACCCCCATGTGACCAAAGGAAACAGCACAACCAAATGAAGCATCTCAGACCTGGTGTGCTGCTGAGGTAGTGAGTACCTTGCCTAAAAAACTCCTAAAATTCCTTTTGCTTAGCAGGAGTGTCCCAGCTGTGCTCCTGAGACTAAAAATAGGGAAAGTTATCTGGTGAATCCAAGGGGGAATTCCAAAAGGATCAAGTGTTCTGTCCAGTCACACTTGTTTCTCAAATATGTTGGAGTACTGAGGACTGTTCTGGGGAAGTATAAAACCAGCAGTAGGGAGGCACAGTTTTATGCAAAACCAGATTCTTTTAATAAATTCGTATAACTGTTTGTGAAATTGCGGAGGTTTTTTGGTTACTCTGATGAGAAAAAAAGGGGGAAGCAGGGAACAATTTTGTTATTTGGAGATTATTGCTTTTCCCTATTGATTAATAGTTCCTTGTTGCTAAGACTGCACAGACAAGCAGCCTGGCTTCCTGCACTTGTATAAATAAGGTGCCTTGACTACAGCTGAATGAAAATTTAGATATAAATACCACATCAGTGACAGAATAAGGAGTATTTTAGAGTTTTCTGTCTTTGGGAGCTCAATATTTTGAGTGATTTTTTTGTGTACAAATCATATATGTTTGTTTTTGTAGAGGGTGAAAGAGCAGGATTGAATAATGGTTTTGTATAAGCTTGAGGCAGTATAAAAAAGGGAAAAAAATCAGGGTTGATGTTTCTGGTTCCTGTAAAGAGCAGAGCATCAGAGCAGCTCAGCTTTAACTGCACTTTAAAAACTGTTTTATTTGAAAAGCCAGAGCAAAGTAAAATATTTTACTATAGATTAGAACCTTGCTAAGCCTTTTGTAGTTTGGGAGTCAATGTAGAGATAAGTGATGTGCTAGTCATCAAGGCAGCCAACTTGCAAAAATCCTGATTGCAGCAGCAATTCCTTCTCAGCCTCAGACAGTGAATCTTGTATTCTCTGAATGCCACTGCTCCTTTCAGGAGAAGCCTCTTCAGTCCCCAAGGATTCCTTCTGCTTCACAGCCCTTTGTTAGGAGCTGAGGCACAGAAAATTCCTCTCAGGAAAGGCTCCTTGTGAAGAGTTTCTCTTTAAAGGGAAGATCTTTTATTTTTCTGTCCTGCCCAGCTCTCCCAACCACACTGCCCTGTGCTATTAATTGTGCAGTAAATCCAACATCCCAGGCTTCCAGAAATGTTTTAAAGAGTGGACTCTGGGGCTGTGTTGAAGTCAGGAATTCAAGCTATGTCTCAATAATAGCAAACACGACTGAATTTCCCCACAAACCCAGATAAAAGCCTTTATTCTGGTAAGTGACAGATGTGGATACTCTGCACCCAGTACCCTACATATTCTCATTCAGGCTGTTTATTTTTAACATCCCAGTACTATCCTGTAACTCAGCATTTCGCTTAGCAGAGGCTTTGTTTCAAGGTGAAGATTTAGATATAAAAGTTAACAGGTGAAGATTTAGATATAAAAGTTAACAAGTGTGGGCATGAAGTAAATTACTCTGTACAGAGTTCTCTTTCGATCAAACATTTCTTATTTTTCTGTTGAATTCTTATGGAGATAAAATTTGGTGCAGGGGTTAAAAATAAAGGTAGTGGTGCATTTTTTGTCATGGGACAGCTGACCAAGAGTCCTTTTGCTGTTCTGTGGGCAGTGGAAAGGTTTAACATTTTGCTTTAGTTCTAAGTGTTTATTTCCATGCAATGCTGTTAGGGGTGATTTGACTCTTCACTCTTCCAGTGCATCTGTTATTTTATGCACATTGTACCATAAAAATCATCCAGAGACTAAATTAAATCTGGAAATTGGTGTAACTTTGGAAGGTCATAACTTCCTTATGCTTACTTGGATTGCTTTGTTGTCCCCTCCTAAAATTAAGGACCACAAAGTCTTGCAATCTTTTTAAAAAGAAAAGAAAATCATACAAATAAGGAAGCTTTAGACCTTTCTTAGAGTCATAATTATGCTAAATAGCCTTGTGTTTGAATTTCTCTGGGTATTTTGCAGTTGATGGTCCAAATGACCAAAGTGAAAGGGCATTAGAACCTGATCCAACAAATAACTTAAGTATTTGCTTAACTTTCAGTACTGAAATGAGGATGAGGATGTTAATGTACTTAAAGTTAAACATGTGCTTAAGTGATTTGAAGGATCAGTGCCTGTCTTCATCAAGGTTTTTAATCCCTTCAGTGCTGTACACATGTGCTTTGTGTGTAGTTATATGTAAAGATTCTTTATTCTTTATTCTTATCCAGCCTGGGGACACAGGGACCACAGCAGTTCATAGAGAGATTCTTTAAGTGAGGCATTTGGTGAATTTTCATGTTTAAGGATCACTTTAAAAAATACTGAGCTTCTGTCTTACACATTCTGCTGCTATTAAGCATTATAATAATAAATACAACATCTCTATGAAACACTGATTATATAAATAACATTTTATTTATGTTCAGAATGTCTTTTAGTCCCTTCTTTCTGCAGCTGTTGAGGATGAATTACAATGACATATCCAAAGTGTCCCCAGATTTCTGCAAAGTTAATTCACAGTTTCATTAAATAATCCACAGTTAGATTCACCACCATCCCATGGAGCTGCCAAGGAATTTGGTGTTTCTTTCAATATGAAAATAATCCCCAAATGTTTCCACAAGGTGTCATGGGCAGTCTAATCCTGGGTGCAGAGGTTTGCAAACCAAGGCACCATTCCACTGCAAAAGAATAAGGGTTTGTATCTGTGCATCCTTCCTCACACTCTAATGACATAAAAAATTAAAATCCCAGCAGCTGTGGAGTTGTGGCAGAGCTTGGGTTAAACCTGCCCTTTCAGATTCTGGTCTAACACCTCCGCCACAATGGCAGCATTAATTTTATTTTAATTTTGTACTCATTTTAGCTTTTTTTTTTCCTGTTAAATGTTTGCTTCCTTCTTGTGGCAAGAAGGAATATGCCCAGTCATGCTCTGCCCTGATGACAAGGCTGGAGGAAGTTGGAAATGTGGGCTAGATGTTCCCATGTACTGTCACTCACTGAAAACCCAGAATAGATTACCAATGTTTTAGGTTGATGAGTAACACTTGGCCATGGTCTGCTCTGTTTTCTCTGCTTCAGGCTTGAAGAAAATGTGGCTGGTGAAGAGACTGAGTCACGATTTTGTACAAATGTCATTTAACCCAAATGTCCTTGCTCCTAATCCCTGCTAAAACAGATAACTCAGTAGGACAGCAGCATTACCAGAGCCTGGGTTTAAGTTATTAGCAAGGAGCAGAGTTGTAGCTCCCTGCTTCTGTTTGATGCTGCCTCTGTGCCAAATTCTGGTAAACTTTGTTTTTTCTGGGGCTCTGCAAAATGAAGTTGTGCAGCTTCTGGTTACTGTACCTTTAGCTGGTTTGGCAGCTCAGCTGCCACTAGAAACTTAAGCATTCATTAGCATTTCATGAGCCTTTAGACAATATCCCTGTCTGTCAGTTCAGTTCTTTGCCTGACAATGGTGTTAATGATTTAAAATATTCAGCAGTGTAACCAGACAATGTCAGCTAAAAGGCAAAATATGCTGCATTTGCATTCCTGGTGCCTCGAAAAGCCATTTCAACAGACACTGAGCTTAAGGCAGAGAAGCATTTTAATCCTTCCTGTGGTGTGTGCTGAAAACTGCCATAAACCCCATGAAGAAAACAAGATCTGGAACTTCACAGAACAGCAAGAAATGTTACACAGAGGAGGGGGAA
Organism: Prinia subflava; assembly: GCF_021018805.1. Taxonomy (NCBI): domain Eukaryota; kingdom Metazoa; phylum Chordata; class Aves; order Passeriformes; family Cisticolidae; genus Prinia; species Prinia subflava. Next base: position 12,191,557 of record NC_086264.1, on the reverse strand, counting down.
TGATCTAACCTTAATTTTAATTTCATGCAGCGTCCCTATACATAATAGGAGAGCTTGTAAAAGTGGTGCACAGAACAAATCCAGTATATTTCAGTATTTATGGCATTCATTCCTATGCCTCACTCCTTTTCAAAATAAAAACTTGTTGTCATTTACATCCCTGGACAGAATGACTTTAAGTGGAATCATGAATATTCAGATCCAGTACCAATTAAGTTGTTAGTGCAGGAAAATCAGTTTTCTTCAGCTGTCATGCTCAAAAATTAGATATTTGTTTATTTACATTGTCACAGTTACTGAAACTGAATCTAAAACACAGGGGGTTTGTTATTAAAACACAGTTACTAAATCTGGGTATGTATCATATCTAACTTGAAACAGTTGTAAGTGTCATAGATCCTCACATCTATAATAACCCAAAATACAGCCTGATAGATGGCTAAATAAATGTGATTAGATTGATCTAATTAAACATTTATTTATTATTATTATGTAATTATAGATGATTATCTAATTAAATATTTATTATTTAATCAAGTAAATCTAGATGTACCTGGCCACCTAGGCCAGAAGTGTAGGTGCAGCTGAAAGGACTTTTCTTTGCTGTTTACTGAAATCTGTTCAGCTGCTAAACCAGAAATATTGTGAAAAACTGAATCTCAAACTGCGGACTTTGAGACAGCAAAAATGAAAATAAGTAGAAAGGTAAACTGACTCTGATTCAGTGTTTTTAGCAGGTTTTTTTTCCAGCTTTGCTGCTTTTTTGTGTGTGAAAATCCATCAGAAATTGGATGTCTGTGTGTGTCCCACAGATCTCCCCCCACGGCGGGTCCTGCTCCAACGTGAACGGCGCTCCGGAGCCGCTGCGCTGCCACAGCCCCGAAGGTAGGACAGCCCTGCAGGGCTCTGTCACCCTGGCTTTGAAGACTTTTTTAAGCCTTCTGTTATATTCTTCATATTGCAGTCAGAAATTTCACCTTATCACATTTTCTACTATAAACACTGGCCGTGTTTTGCTAACTGTCTTTCATTGTTTACACATTTCTAGGTAGGAGGAGAAATGTGATTGACAATTAGCTCGACCCGCGTGGATTGAGAGGTGGAATTCCATCCTCCAATCCACGGGCACCATGGGAAATGCATAAAACTGAATTTTGTAAATAAACTCGTCCTTTTTTTCCTGCTTCGCTCACCAGCGTGACCTCGTGTGGTTCTTCCCATGTCCACTGTGACAGGGGACACCTCCAGCAGCACTTCCAGATGGTTTCTGAGCACTCCAGATCATTTTCTGTTTGGAGATGTTTGTTATCTTTTTGTTTGTTGCCTTGTTGATTCACCTTGGGGAAAAAATTTAGCACCGTTTATATCAAGGCAGTGAAGTTAGGGAATAAATTTTGGGTTTTTTTGTCCAGTGGTAACACGTTACTGGACCTTGCTCCTCACTAGTCACTGTTAGGAATTTGACTGATTCTGGACATGACCTGCACTGTCACCAAAAATGTGTTTGTGGCTGGATTGAAAGAGGAACCCTCCTCAAAAGAGCTCTTTGTGCTTCAGGGGGAACAACTGGCCAATCAACTGACCTTAGCTAAAATTAACCTTTCATTCCTCATGTCTTTAAAGCAATGCCAATTATTTAAAAATATCTTTAAATTTCATCTTATTTAAGATGAAGAAACTTTTTTTTTATTTTAAAAATACTGAAAGAAGCATCTATCATATTACTTCCATTTTGGATGTTTTAGGAGCACCTATAAAAACTTAGTGGAATTCATTACATAAACTTTTTGGGTCTTTTATATGCATTGTAGCTGAACTTTAGTTGCATTTTTGCTTTGAGTTTGCAAAAAAATAAGTCAAAAAAAGTAATTTGAGGTCAGAAAATTTTGTATGAGGAACTTCTAACTGCATTCATTACTTTTAGAGTATGCCTATACAAAAACATAGCAAGAGACTTATTTGTGTTTAAAGGTCAAATAACTTTGGGTTCATCTTGTTCTTCTTCACACTTGAGATAAAACCAAGGGAATTGCAGTGGAGAGAACAGCTTATTTTTAAGTTTTATTTTGCATTTGTGACTGTTTTTGTATCTGTGGAGCCCATTGGGGATATATTCCATCCTGCTGACACTTCTCTCCTGTGAATTTTCTTACAGGCTTGAATGGAAACAAGTTCTCAGGGTCATCTACCATTCTTGAGAAGTACAAAGTGGGGAAGGTGATCGGTGATGGCAACTTTGCTGTCGTAAAGGAGTGCGTGGAACGGTGAGAGAGGAAACCCCTCAGTCCTGCTCTTTATTGTCCTGTGCATTAACACAATTTCCTAGACAAATTGAATGGGATGGAAGCAAAAAGCAGCTGCAAAAATATGCAAACACTTCAGGAGGAACAGGCACAGCAAAACACGCAGAGCTGCCTGTGCTTGCTTCTAGGAAAGGGACACGAGAGCAGCAGAGAACCCACAAATAAACCTAAAAGAGGCATCACCTCCTGGTGGTGCCTCCTGAGGAAACCCCACAGCTCTTCAAGGAGTCTCTCACACCACAGATGGCTGTGGATGACAGGAAATTCCATGTGGCATCTAAACAGAGCTGGAGAGACCTCAGCAGTTCTGCTGCGGTGTCCCCACTGCCTGCTGCTGATTTTTCACAGCTTTCAGCATTCTCTGGGTAGAGCACTCTTAAAAATACGCAGTTGTGGTGGCTCCCTTGGGTTTGCTGCTGTGTTTGGTGGTGTGGAGGAGCCAGAGCCTTCAAATGAACCCTCCAGCATTCCTGAAATATCCTTGTGGGGTAGGCAAAGAGACCTCTGCAGACCTGTGCAGAGCCGCTGCTCTTCCTCTGCAGGCTTTGTGTCACACTTGGCTGCCAGTGCAAACACAGCAGATGATTTGACTGTCACCCTCTCAGTGTATTTTTTTTTATTTTAGAACCACCTTCTGCTGTCTTCATCAACCTGAGAGTTATATCAGTTTCTCAAATATTATCAGGAATCTCCGACTCGTACGCAAATACTGGGAAAACTCAACAAATGGCTGTGAAAAACATAAATGTTAGAGAAACACTCTATTATTTGATCCTCATCTGCTGGTTTTAGTTAAATTGAAAGGAAAAGAATTCTCCTCTCTCTCATGCATAACCACAGCTCTGTCATCTTGCTGCAAAGCCCCTCCAAAGATCCTCTTGGGCTCCACAAGGAGTTCCCTGCCCAGCCAAGCTGTTCTCTGCCTCTTAATCTTGGGGAAAATTGAAATCTCCCACAAAAGCAAGGGCCACTGGTCCAGTAATTTCTCATCATAACCCACAGGGTGGCTCATCCCTGCTTTCACCCCAGCCAGGTGATCCCAGACACCCCCTACACCACCTCCTTTGTTTTCCACTGCCTTTATCCTCACCCAGAGGCTTTCATGAAAGACAGCAGATTAAAAGCACAAGAAAACATATTTATTGTCAGGAATATAAGCTGTGCATTTTGGAAATCACTTAAATCCCACTGAAATGGGACAAGGGCTGCTAAGTCACTGGACATCATCTGTGCTTTCTGAAATGAGGCAGCTGGACCCAAAAAACAACCCTCCAGTTATAAAAGTTTTAAAAAAGCACAATTACCCTTCGATATCTAGTTTTGTATGTGATCAAATCTTTAGTGCAACATTCCTAAATTAATATTATGTAAAATAAGTATACGACAACAGCTGCTAATAATAATGACAACAGAGGAAACGCCAACTGTTAATGCTTCTAATTCCTATTAATTATACTTAATTTCTAATAGTGTTAAGAAGCCTTAGCAGTGGAGCCAGGGTCCTATTACACAGCTACCAGCTGGGGTGTTCTACAAAAAGAACAAGAAAAGAATAAGGTGGTCAAAAAGAATAAGGTGGTCTCTTTTGTGGCTGTATATATAATATATATTTGTATATATATGTAATATATATTTGTGCCTGCTGGTGTCAACATGCAGGGATATCAGCACACAGACTCTGGGGCTGCATCCACCTCTCTCCCCTGGGTGCTGCAGTATTTCAAGATAAATTCTGCACATTTCAAGAGGGCTTTGAGGAGGGCTGAATTTGCTTTGTGAATCTGAGCTCCTCCTGCTCACAGCACCAGAGCTGAAGCTTCTCAGGCTGGGTGCTGCTGCTGAGCTGTTCCCAGGTTTTAACGGTGCCAAGGACAAATTGTGGTTTTGATTTTGATTTCCACGCTGTGGCAGAGCTCACAAGGGGTCTGTGGCATGGCAGGGTGGCATTAAAATTTTTATAACTGGAGGGTTATTTTTGGGTCCAGTTTCCTCATTTCTGTCTGAAGAGCAGAGCAGGGTGTAGCTATGACAACCTCACAGATGCACTTCAGGGCAGGGAGCCTCGCCTGCAGATTCTCAATAATGCAAAAATGGAATTTGGGTGTTGATTCAGTCCCTTTTTTCTGTAAGGTGCTGATTTTCACCAGTTGCATCTAATGCCAAAAGCACGGTGAGAATCACCCTAGATATTTGAAAACACGCCTGGTTTTTCCTTTTGTATCTACCTCCCATTTTCTAGCAGTGTTCTGATGACTCTGTGTGCACTGGCACAGTACAAAATACCAGCAGCTTGTTCTTGTGGCAATTTCATGTGATTTTTAATTCATCAGTAAAAAAAAGTCATAATTTCTTCTTTGTTTAAAAAAAACCATTAAATTGTGTTGCTTTTTTTTTCCTGCTCATTTTCCCCCCTTCCAGAAAAATGGAGATTTTTATTGCTTAAAGGGATGAAAGACAAACAAGAGCTCCTTTCTGTGAGAGTATTTGCTGAAAACAGTAATCCTTTTTTACTTTGTATATGACCCACCCTGTTAAATGCCATGGGGGACTTCAGATGATTGCTGTAGAATTCCACAAAATACTTAAAAAAAATATAAAAAAGCTCAAAATCAGTGCATAATGAATTCTACAGGATTTTAGACTATCTGCAATGGACTGTGGGATTTTAATTCTGTTGAATGCTATTGATTTTTTTTACTAGGGTATCAATTTTCAAATATATATATATATATATTATTTTTTATATATATATGATTTTATCTTCAAAGCCCACCAGTTGAGCAAAGCTGAGCAGGAGGCTGAAGGCAAATTTTGTGCCAGGTCACAAAGCAGAAATTGCAGCTGGATCCTGGCATTAACACACGAGGGGAGCTGGGCTGTGGCAGTCAGGGAAACAGCAGGCACAAATGATGCTGAGAAAACAAAAACCAAACCCAAACCAAACCCAGCTCTGCTCCTTGAATTTTCTGTCAGGGCCACAGCAGGTTATGATGATGTTTTTTCTAAAATTCAGAATTTTTTTCTAAAAATCAGAAATATTTTCACCATTTTTCTAATGAATGGCTCTGGTGTTTTTCTTCCTAGGTCCACAGGAAAGGAGTTTGCCCTGAAGATCATAGACAAGGCCAAGTGCTGTGGGAAGGTGAGTTCCACAATTTCCATGTGTGCAAAGCAGCTCTGGCAGCTGCTCCTTAGTCAGAAATTGTGGCTGTGTTTGGGTTTTCTGACTATTTGCAGAGTTTATCTTTAACAAGATGATAACGTGTCCAAGCAAATAATAAAAGTAGGGAGTGTTAGTGTCTACTAAATAATAAAAATCCTAATTGTTGCCTATTTTATTGGGCTGACAAAATGTTAATATGCACCCCAAATTTATTGGATGATTTTGACGTGTAAAACATGAGAGAGGGAATTTGCAGTTATATGTTTATTTTTCTAATTCCCATCCCACTCTGCCTCTTGTTTTTCTCTCTGTGTGGCTCTGCTTTTATAAGCAGAACATGGATTTGAAAGGAAATTTTCACAACCTTTTCCTTCTGTTTATTATGTAGTGTCACCTTCCTATATTAACAAAGATCTCTTGTGTTCTGAAAACTTCCTTTTAATTCAAACTTTAAACAGAAAAATCCAAAATTGTCTCGTATAACCCAAGCAAATACCTGAGAGTGTCAGACCTCTTCTTTCCCTTCATATTTCTTGAGTATAGATATTTTTTAAAAGGAGGAAAAGCTGCCTCCCCTCTTTGTGGGAGGAGCTGTGTGATTCTGTGATGGCTCAGAATTAGGAGAGTTCCTAAAAGAGAAACATTTCATCTGTTTAGATTTTAAAGCACCTTTTAGGTCCTAGGAGATGAAGGTTTCATTTTACCTCATATTCTCTGGGTTTATTTAGAAAATTTAGGAAGGAATCATAAAAATGTGCAGCCACCAGAAAAAGTGCTAGGATTGCTTTTCTGAGATTGAAATGTTGCAATTTCTTCAGCTGTGGAAAGGGCGACCCACTGCAAACAAAAATTTTGGATGATGTGTACAGCTTGCAACTTTAGATGGTTTTTATTACTTGTCTGAGTCAGCTGCTTAGGTATCATCAACTGGAATGGTCTGGAGATAGATAATCTATTTTACACAGTGGAGTTTAGAGGAAATTTCTGTTTATCATTCTCCTTGCCTTAAAACATATATATTAAAAAATCATAGTTTTTAAAGGACCTGTATTTGTACAGCTAGAGGCTGTTGGAAGATGTTTACACCTCTTTGGGCAGTGGCAGAATCATCCTGGAACAATTCCAACAAAGGAAATAATGAAATTTTGCTACAGTTTATTCCTTCCTCACTCATTTCCACAGCGCTGCCTTAAAACCACCCATCCAGCCCAAATTTAGATGATTTAAGTGTCACTCACTGCCCCTTGATCCTGGGTGTTCAAAAACTTGAATCCAATTGACTCTTTTCCACAAGTGGCTTAAATGCTCATTGCACAATAAATCATATTAATGTGGACTGAAACATAACATTGCCCCATCCAGGAGAAAACCATAACGAGTTTTGGAATTATTATTTTTTTTACAGAGCAAGACAGTGGAGTGCTTGATAATAACTAGCTACATCTTAGTCAGCATTCTTTTGAGGACAGGCTTTTAAACTGTAGCTCAGCATTCTGGAGCCTTTAAAAAAAAAGTACTGTTAATTTTAAACATTAAATTAATTTTAATATTAATGATTCATTTTAAATATTAATGATGCCTGAGCAGTTTAGTCAGGAAAGCACAGATCAACCCATTGTGCCTTAGTTGTAATTAACGGGTGTGATAGATTTACTGTGGCCCCTGTTCTTTAGGTCGAGATATTCTCTAATATTTGTAATGATATTTTTGCTTGGGCTTCCCGTGTTCTTTAGGTTGAGAAAGCTGTAATGATATTTTTGCTTGGGTTTCCCCTGTTCTTTAGGTTGAGAAAGTTGTAAAGATATTCTCTAATATATGTAATGATATTTTTTCTTGGGCTTCCCCTGTTCTTTAGGTTGAGAAAGCTGTAATGATATTCTGTAATATATGTAATGATATTTTTGCTTGGGCTCCTAATGCTACTTTTGAATTTCCAGGCTTCCATGCCTAAGGCTGGAATCATTGGAACCTGTCACCCCTCATCAATAGTTAACATTGTTATTATTGTTATTATTGTTAATTTTGTTAATTTTGTTATTATTGTTATTGTTATTATTATTGTTATTATTGTTATTATTGTTATTATTGTTATTATTGTTATTATTGTTATTATTGTTATTATTGTTATTATTGTTAATGTTGTTATTATTGTTATTATTGTTAACCTGTGGCTGCTCACGGTGACAGTTCCAGCTCTGTGTTTAACAGATCTGCCTCCTGTTTTCTCTGTTTTGTGTGTTTTGTTTTCTCCCCAGAGCACTTTGCTGGGAGCAGGCACTCGCTCTGTTCAGAGTGGCCTCTGCTGCTCTTTCAAAGTGAATTTCAGAGGTGTGGTTCCACCCCGTGTAAACCAGAGGCACACGCGGGGTTGGCATGGTGTTTCTGGGGGCACAGAAAGCTTTGGCAAAAGCACATAAATAACCCTGGGAAAAGAAGGTGGAGTGGTGTCAGGTCTCACAGGGGATCACAGTGGATCACAGGGGGTCACAGTGGATCACAGGGGGTCACAGGGGGTCACAGTGGATCACAGTGGATCACATCTCCTCCCCGTGCTCTGCTCACAAACGCATGCAGTGCATGTTCCCCCCTCAGTGCATAAATTCCCAGTGCAGTGACGTGATCTGTTCCCTGCCAGGGTGGAAGGATGATCCTGTCCGATTGTTCCTTATTTTGCAGAGAACCTAAACACAATACCCATATTCCAACACTGATAAAGGAAAACTGAAATCCATTGATAAAGGAAAACTAAAATCCATTTATAAAGGAAAACTGAAATCCATTTATAGAGGAAAACTGAAATCCATTTATAAAGGAAAACTAAAATCATTCCTCGCGTGGAAGGAACATTTAATTTTGCTCTTTTTGTTTTTGCTCTCCAGTGTTAAAATGTTCTAGGAAACCTTTGAAACCAATTTGTTCTCAACAGCCATTCCTCCCTCAGAAGCACAGGGAAGGGGAAATTGAATGTCTGTGTGCTGTTAAGCTGTTGGGAGTCACAACAATTTAACTGAGCTCTTACACATTTTGCAGATTGTAAATCTGTACAGATGTACAAAATGAACAAAAATCCATAACCGAAGCACTCAGGATTTTTTTTCTCGAACACATTCCACAACTTTAAAAAAAGAAAAAAAAAAGTCTTTGGATATAAAGCCTAGGTAATCTGTCCTTGAGTAACCTACACTAAATGAGAGGTGAAGGCTGGAGAGGATCAAGGAGTTGTTAACTATTGATGAGGGGTGACAGGTCCCAGTGATCCAGCCTGGGGGCACAAAGGTTCTGAACTTAATTTCACCTCCTAATACCCACCTAAGAATATAACCTGCACTTCCTGAATTGCTGTCGTGTTCTGGGGTCTTTTTCGGAGGTGCCTCATTCGTTGTGTGCGTGAAATACATTTTCAATTAAATGTGGTCAGTGATGAAATACAAATTAAGATCCAGCAACTGAAAATAACCTTCTGCTACATAAATGAATCAGCAAAAAGGTTGCTCGCTGATGAAGTGAATTGGCAAAATTCACATTTCAGATAAACTTCCATCCTCTCCTGAACAGGAACACCTGATTGAGAACGAGGTGTCCATTCTGCGCCGGGTGAAGCACCCCAACATCATCATGCTGGTGGAGGAGATGGACACCCCCACAGAGCTCTACCTGGTGATGGAGCTGGTCAAGGTGAGGCCCAGGGGCTCTGCTTGTCCTGTCTGAATTCTCTGAGCAGTGTCTAGGAATGGCAGGATCTTAGGAGACAAAACCAAATAAGGTTTCAGTGGCAACCTGAGTTTTTAAATCATAAAAATGTACCTGTCAAGCAGTTAGATTAAAGGGATCTCTCTCTTCAATTGAAAGACTGAAGTCTTTCAACTTTTAGTCAGTTTAGTTTTCAGTTGTAATTTTACTATTAAAACAGATTTGAGGTAATTTTGCAATGTGCACAGTCTAGAGAGAAGTGGATGTGGATTTTATGCCTAAATATGCAGGGGTGATAGTGATATGCATTTACTAACAGAACACCTGCACTTATTTCACTATTCTCATTATTTAATAATTTCATTTAAAGAATTGAACTCTCTGTAATGAATTTATCTTAGCAGATAAGACAAATAGGTCAAACTCCAGCGATTTTCACCCTGGAAAACCAAACCTCAAAAGATCTCACCCCTTTTGCTTATATCAAACCAGAGAACAGATGCTGCTTCCATGCACGCACAGAGAAAACACAAATATTCATTTTGCTGTCACCTTTAAGCCAAATATACAAATAGCACCAGGTTCTGGCTGTGCATTCTCTTGTCTGAGTTCTGTACCAGCACAAACTCTGCACATCAGATGCAAAGAGCACCCAGCACAGGCAGCACTGCTCCTTTTTTGAGCAGCATTTTTTATTTCTGACTGAAGCACTGCAAAGGAAAGATGCTCAGGCATAAAATACATCAGCATTTTTTATTTCTGAGTGAAGCACTGCAAAGGAAAGATGCTCAGGCACAAAATACATCAGCATTTTTTATTTCTGCCTGAAGCACTGCAAAGGAAAGATGCTCAGGCATAAAATACATCAGCACTTTTTATTTTTGCCTGAAGCACTGGTGCATCCAGGAGCCCCCTCTAGAATGGTTGCCAGACTGGGAAGCCTCTAAGGAAAGCCTGTGGTTGTTGAATACGTAATTTGTGCAGCCCACTCATCTCTCCTCCTTCCTGGAAGTTATTTTTATATTCTATAGGCTTTTTTGGGGGGTTTCAAGACAGTATTTTTTTATGTTTTAATTCACCACCATCTTGGCCTGTATTTCCTGAATTGCTGCTTCTCCTGCTTGTGAAATGCTGGGAATGCCACCCACGGCTCAGGCAGATCCCTCCCACTGATGTATCCAGGGAAACCAGCACGGGAAATTGTTGCCAGGGCTGAAAATGCCACATCAGGAACTCACTCACACCTTGCTGTGCATTCCCAGAGGAGCAGGACATCCCTGAACACCCTCAGAAATCACCTGGAGTTCTGCACTTCCACGTGCCTCAATCAGTGCATCCATTTCTGTTGCACTGTGTTTATCTTTTCTGTCCTCTTCAGCTGGATTTATTTGGTGTTTCTTGCAATATCTGCAGAAATTGCTGAATATTTGTTAGTTAGGGTGTATTTTTTTTATTATTAGGCTAATTTATTTTAGGCTGTACTCAAAATCAGGGCTGTTTTTTAATATATTGAAGGTATTATATAATTATATATATTACTGTACCTGTAGGTAATATAAATGAGTGATCAAAGGTGGGAAGATAATTAGAAAAAAATCTGTGATTTGCCCAAGCTCAGAAGCCTGGAGAACAGTTAAGAATTTAATGCAGATGACTGAAATCCCAGTCTGGTATCTTGGTGACAAGATCATCTTTCTGCAAAGTTTGTTGTTATTATTATTAATAGTAATAATATTAATTAATTAATTTAATTAATACTAATAAATAGTATTAATATTATTATCTGCTCATTATTTATTAATTTTTGCTGTTTAACAGGAATTGGAGCGTGTCTTTTGTGAAGGAAGATTTTACATGTTTGTTTAGGTTTTTTTCCATTTTTTTTTTTAATGAAATGCCATCTTAGTTATTTTTTAAACAGTGATCTTTTTCCTTTCCATTACACAGGGAGGAGACTTATTTGATGCCATCACTTCATCTACAAAATACACAGAGAGAGATGGGAGTGCCATGGTCTACAATTTAGCCAGTGCTCTCAAATACCTGCACGGCCTCAACATTGTGCACAGAGACATCAAACCAGAAAATCTGCTGGTATGACCCGTTTATTTTCCAGGATTTTCTCTTACTTTGTTCTCATTAATGCAAATGCTTGTGTATAAATGTCAAGGAGCACAGCAGAGAACTGCAGACATATTAATTTAGAGTAAGGATGTATGAATTAAATCTTTTGCCGTGAGATAGAAATCATGTAATGCAGGAGAGCTGTGCTCAGACCTATCTTTATTTACATTTTGATTGGCTGCCTTTTGGATAAGCAGGAGTGTTGTCTCACAAAACAAAGAATTTTAAAGCTGTGTCAGTGACTCATTTATCAGTTTGCAAGTGGGAGAAAGGTGGGCTGAATTTCTTCATTTCTTTGAACAATCCTGTGGTTACATCTGAGGGCAGTGGCTTTTTTCCTTCCACTGTCATAGCAGGACCATCTTTCTGATTGCTGACCCTTTACATAGTTAATTCTTTTCCTATTCTTTTTATTTTCAGCAGAAACATAAAATAACTGTGTTGACGAGAATCACCATGAATTTTTGGGAACTCCCAATCCCCAGAACGGGATCAGTGTGGTCTGTCCTGGTTGTGTGCAGAGCTCACACCTGTGCATTAAATATTGAATATTCAGGGTCATGCAGGCTCTAAATTCCCCTGCTTGAGGCATTTCTTTAAGATCTTTGTGGGGTTTGTCCTGTTTAATGAGTTCACACCGAGAGCAGGAGTCACAGCTTATCCCAGATTGGATTTTGAGCTATTATAAGGACGGGGCTATGAGCTGAAAATATTTCCTAATTAATAATCAATTCTTTCCCCTGATGGTGTTTAGCAATTTAAATAAACCCTCAAATAAATTAGATTGTTTAGCAAAAAGAGGCAGGGGGGGGAGGCTTCTCCTGGAAAATGTAGTCACAGAAATGTGACTTGGGGCACTTGAGGGAGAAAATGAAGGTGGAAGTCTCAGGTGCCATCTCCAAACACAGACAGTCCAAAGAAATTTTAAGCTCTCATTAGTTATAAATCAGTTATAAATAGGCACAAATGCCCTTTCTGCCTAGAAAGCCTGAAGAGATTATTACTCAACAGATGCAAATCTGACTCCCTGTGACTGACAGAGGCAGAACGTTGAGAAAACCTCCTGGTATTGAATGTAAATGCAAAGAATTCCCATCACCTGTAATTGCACGTGGTTGTTTTTTAGCACGGGGTCACCCAGGCTGCCTGGATGGGAATTACATTCCCTTTGCTGCTCATGCATTTAAAAAATGCAAACCCTGAGAGCAGTGGCTGATAGGAGGGTGTAATAGAAAGGAGAACAAGTGTTCCCATTACTGATAGGAATTGCACAGGGGAATGAGGAAAGGTCTGGCAGTGCTCAGTTGTTTGAGGAAGGCAAATAAATTCAGCCATTCTGGAGATTATGGGGGCCTCCATTCTGGAAATTAGACACCTTTGAAATCATGTTAATATGAATATTTTACTTTAGGAGCAGAACCGAGATGAATTTATTAGGGGGATGTTTCCTTTGTGTCAGTCTGGTTTGCTTTATTCTGGCCATCACAGCACTTTTTTCTTTTTTTTTTCTTTTTTTCTTTTCTATGGAAATTCAGCTGCTTTCATCAATAAAATGACTCAGGGCTGTGTTGCTTTTGGGCCTTTTGGTGAGGTGGAGTTGGGTCTGCACAGAAACCTAAACTCAACTTGCCCAGGCCAAGCACAGGGAAGAAATCTGCTGATGAAATTGCCCAGTGTGCTAATTAGATTTTTGCTAAATTAACAAGATGTTAAATCTGATTGTAGCTACCAGTCCCATTTTAAACTCTAGGTCCCATTCAAATGAAAGCAGAGTTTTATATTTTACTGAATATATTTAAAACTTCCCAACATTGAAGGACTGGGTTTTCTTTTCCACCTCTGGCTGCTCGAGGCTGTGTCATGGTCTGACCTACATAGCTGCCAGACAGCTCCATTGAACACTTGCAATCAATGGGAATTTCATTTTTTTTTCTCTTCTTTCCCCACAGGACTGTGGAAATCACCAAATTTTCCCCATTTCTTGGTGTGGCGATGATGATTTCCCAAAGAATTTAGAGCATATAAGAATGCAGATGCTCTCCCCCTCACCCTGTGTTGATTTCTCTGATTCTAGGTGTGTGAATATTCAGATGGAACCAAGTCCTTGAAGCTCGGAGACTTCGGGCTGGCGACGGTGGTGGAGGGTCCTTTGTACACGGTCTGTGGCACTCCCACCTACGTGGCTCCAGAAATCATTGCAGAGACAGGGTGAGCATGGACACGCCTGGAAACACTCATTTTGGGCTGGTTTTAAGATCTTTTAAAATCTAAACGCCCCAGCAGGCTGCCCCTCTGTTGTTTCGTAACCAAACCACCCACAGGCACCGCTCCTGGTTCCCCCAAGGGGCCCGGGATCCTTGCTCTGCCTGCTCCCAGAGTTTGGAATTTGGATTTTGGAATTTGGATTTTGGAATTTGGATTTTGGAATTTGGAATTTGGATTTTGGAATTTGGATTTTGGAATTTGGATTTTGGAATTTGCCTCCTCTCCCACCTCCCCAGGAGCAGCTCTGGGGCAGTGGAGTTTGTTTATTTGTGCTCCTGCCTCACCTCAGCAGCCAGAGCCCCCTGCAGCACCCGAGCTTGGGGAAAAACAAACAGACAAAACAGTGTTTGCACTGGAAATGGAATAATTCCTGTTGGAAGAGGCTCCAGAGGTCACCCAGTCTAAACCTGTTCTCAGGACGGTTCTAATCAGATCTTGTTGATTCCAGTGACCTTTGTGGGTGACACATCCTGTTTGATAACAATGGAACAGCCCCATTATTCTGTATTTAACAGGTCACTGCATAAATACAGGAAAAGTTTTGTAAAACGGTAAATTTTTGGCAGATTCTCACAAGTCCCCTCTCCTTTTAGACCTGTGAGAGCTCCATTCCACCTCTGGCTGACTCCTGCCATAGCTGTGACCACTCTGCATTTCCTCAATTTCCTTGTTCAGTGCATTTGTTGATTTAGAAACATTTCCCAGTGAGCTCCGGTGTGAGGGGGGCACCTCGTGCTGGAGGTTTTGACAAACTGAACCCACTGAATAAGGGAAAAGGCCTCTTTTTGACCTGAGTGTTTTCATTTCTGTGCTTTAAAAGCAAAGTGCAGCTCCTTTTCCCTGTGCTTCTCACATCGGTGTGTCCTGTTGCTTAGCAACTCCACAACCTCGGAGTTATTTCACTGAGCAGGCACATCCCTGGCTTTCATCATCAGTGCCCCTGGATTGGGAATCCAGGATGCTGATTTGGATTTGAGGATATTCAGGAGACCCTGGAGAGCCCTGAGGCTTATGAAAAATTAAAAAAAAAAATAAAATCATAGAATCGTGGTTCTTAAAGAGTGTAAAGGTGTGAAGGAAAGATGCTCAGGCACAAAATACATCACCACATCAGCAGGAAGTAACTTAGCACAGATTCTCACAGAATCCTGTCAGTCATTTATTTTTGATGGAATGACCTTTTTTGGCTGATGTTTTTTGGGTTTTTTTGGTTAATTCAGCCCAAGTAACGCAGCCTTGTCTCCTCAGGTACGGTTTGAAGGTGGATATTTGGGCAGCGGGTGTGATCACCTACATCCTGCTGTGTGGATTCCCACCTTTCCGCAGGTGAGTGCCAAAGGGAAAAGCAGAAAAAACAGCCGAGCTCTGTCCGAGCACGTCCGACCTTCCCCCTGAAGGGGAGGGGAAAAGGAGGATCAGCTCGATGCCTTCTCCCCGAGCTTTTTATTCGTTCTCCTTTTAGCCTCTGGGGCCCCTTTTATCCATTTGTTTTATTTTATCCTGCAGGGCGGGTCTTTGAGCGCCGGGTGGGGGTGTCCAGGGCAGAGCTGCTTTTGCTTTTGTCTCTGTGCGGGTCCCGATCCTCGGGTGCGCACTGCCCTCCGCTGTCTGTGCTGGGAAAACAGGGAGAGGGGAAAAATGTGTTTATTCCACCTTCTAAACCTTGCCTGAACTGTTGGAAACAGTCCTTCCCTTCCTTCCTTCCTTCCTTCCTTCCTTCCTTCCTTCCTTCCTTCCTTCCTTCCTTCCTTCCTTCCTTCCTTCCTTCCTTCCTTCCTTCCTTCCTTCCTTCCTTCCTTCCTTCCTTCCTTCCTTCCTTCCTTCCTTCCTTCCTTCCTTCCTTCCTTCCTTCCTTCCTTCCTTCCTTCCTTCCTTCCTTCCTTCCTTCCTTCCTTCCTTCCTTCCTTCCTTCCTTCCTTCCTTCCTTCCTTCCTTCCTTCCTTCCTTCCTTCCTTCCTTCCTTCCTTCCTTCCTTCCTTCCTTCCATCCCTTCCTGGGATCCCTTCCTGGGATCCCTTCCTGGGATCCCTTCCTGGGATCCCTTCCTGGGATCCCTTCCTGGGATCCCTTCCTGGGATCCCTTCCTGGGATCCCTTCCTGGGATCCCTTCCTGGGATCCCTTCCTGGGATCCCTTCCTGGGATCCCTTCCTGGGATCCCTTCCTGGGATCCCTTCCTGGGATCCCTTCCTGGGATCCCTTCCTGGGATCCCTTCCTGGGATCCACATATAACTGACTACCCCAGCCCCGATATATGTTCCTGTGTTCATTAATTACTTCATTGATAGTGAGTGTGTTAATTACTTCATTGATTATGAGTGTGTTAATTATGCACTCCCTATTGCAGTGGAAGGGCTACCTCAAGGTAGGAATTATTTATTTCTAGTAGTCATTAACAGTTTTCTGTTCCCTCCCAAAATGAAGTTACAATTCCCATGACAAACTGGTTTTTATCTCATTTTTGTTTTTGTCTCTCCTGTTTTACAGTGAAAACAACCTTCAGGAAGACCTCTTTGATCAGATACTGGTGGGGAAGCTGGAATTTCCCTCTCCCTACTGGGATAACATCACTGATTCAGCAAAGGTACTGAGATTTTTTTCCTCTCCTGGAACAGCCCCTGTGCAGCCTGGAGGAGGCACAGCTGCCTCTTCCCCAGCTCATTTTGGAGCTGGTTTAGCTTTTTTGATAAAAGCTCAGGTGTTCCAGGCTGTCACCTTCTGCCTGAGCAGGGGCAGCAGAGTCACAACTGCACTCAGGGAACTCTGCAGCAGGGTCGGTGCTTCAGCTGTGAAATAAATGTGTCTCTGAATATTTCCTTCCTAGTCCTATCACTCTTTAAAAAATAAAAATTATTTCCCTGTGGCCTGGATGCTGTTGGCATTTTCACCTATTTTACTTGAGGCATTTATTAGAGTTTTTTGAGAGGTGTGGCCATTACTGATTGTCACTGCCAGTTCTTCTGTGGGCACTGTGGTTTTGTTTAAAATGGTTGTGTCTGTAGGATAAATATTCAAATTATAAACCCCTCTTCTCAGGTGAATTCACTACAGGGTTCTGAATAATATCTGAGGACCCACTAGCAAGTTGAGGTGGTTTTTTATCCATCCAGTGAGAAGTTGATTTTTTTTTCTGTATTTTTCCTGCATTTCCCAGTGGGTGTTTATGCACTTACCTACATTTCCAGACCAGGTGATGTCTCTGACACAGGAGGTAGGACTGGCACCAAAGAGGGCTCCAAGCATCAGCACTTTATTGCTCTCCAGTACAGCTTTTTATACCCTTTATCTTATATTCCACCTGTGCACCCTATTTACCCTTCATTTATTGATTTATTTATTATAAATAAATCTACTCTTTATAATACATTTATTTCTCATTATTCACTATTATTATTATTCAACACATTCATTCATGTATTGGTCACGTACACCTCAGCATTCCACGTTTCTTCACCTTCAATATTGTTCACTTGTCCCACACAGGGAGCATTTGGTATTTTATTTTTATTTTATTCTTCCACAGCAACACAGAAGAGAATAATTTCCAAATAATTTCATCACTTTGTTGACTTTCAGACGCAGATTCTTGTCTCTGGTTTGTGTTTTTTATGGGATGTTACTGAGTGCACCTGCACGGCCCAGAGTGGATCTCGTCTCTCCCATGTCTGTTTTTGTTCTGGTCCTGTGCATGAATATATAAAATGGAACATTAGAGCTGATTTTTAACATGATTTTTTACCATTTTTATTTCATTTGTGTTCTACAGACTCAGTGACACATGAGTTCAGTGAAGAAGTTGGTATCAAACACAAGTATCTGCCTGGCAGATGCTTAATCTAAAAGGCAAATTTAAGTTCCATTTAAACCACGCTGCTGTCAGCTGGGGTTGGTTTTTCCATCCAGGTATCAAGAAGATGGCATTGAGAACTGGTACAACAGCATTTTCAGTTTGAATATCCTTTCCCACTTTTCAAACTCCTTTTTTCCCTGTTCACTGCAGGAATTAATCAGCCTGATGCTCCACGTGAATGCTGAGGCCCGGTACACAGCAGCACAGATCCTAAGCCATCCCTGGGTGTCAGTGAGTAAATCACATTGCTCTTGTCTCTAATTTGACATTAAACCTGTAAATCTAAGCATTAACAGGTTCACAAGCAGCAGCACAATTAGCAAATATAACACCTCATTTACCACAGACACTGAGCTGATGCCTGCCAGGTCCTTCATCTCCTCAGACAGCACCAAAGTGCATTGCTGATTGATTTAAAATCAATTAATTATTAATGAGTACTAGGTTTACATGGACACAGTCAATGCTTATTTTCAGACAAGTTCCAAAAGAGGGACTGATTGTGATCTGTGGAGTTCCTGACACAAGAAAAGACAATTATTAACAAATTTATCCGTACCTAACAGCTCCTCTCAAACACATTTATGGTACTTTATAACACCTCCAGACTCAGGGCATGATGGGCCATTTAAAGATGATCTGAAAGAAATCCAAGTGACAAATAAGCTTTTCATTTTTAAGATTATTTCAGGCTTTTTTTTTTAACTTGCTGGAATCAAACCTGCAGTTTATAACAAATCAATGCCCTGGAAGTGTCACATCATTTTAAGGAACAGAAGTTCATTCATAAAAAACAGTGAGGGATTGCTCTGCTCCTTTCCTCTGCAATTGTCTCATGTACCTGAGTGTGTTCACTTTTGGGCTGCCTGTCTGAATATTTATTATGCATTAAAAAGCAGAAAGATAATAATAAATAACATGATAATAAAAACCTTGTTTTTTCCTACCTTGACTATTATTCTCCTTCTCATACAGGATGATGCTTCCCAGGAGAATAATATGCAAGCTGAAGTAACAGGTAAACTGAAGCAGCACTTTAATAACACCCTACCCAAGCAAAATAACACATCTGCTGGGGTTTCTGTCATCATGGTAAGAGAAATGAACATTTTTATCCATTTACACTCTGCATTATTTTCCTAACAGTGCTCTATGAGCATGTGTGGTGCAAGAATAGCAAACCCCAAACTGGAACAGTTTCTAATTCTGCTCTTTATTGATGTATAATGTGGATTATCTCATCTTTGCTTGAGAACAACCAAATCTATCACAGGGTGCCACCCAACAGATAAAAATCAACCTGGGGACACTGAGTAGGTGTGTGTTAAAATGAAGTTTATTAACAATTTGAAATCTTTCTTTATAAAAACAGAGGGTTTTTTTTTTATCATACTGTCCACCTAGTTAGTTAAGTAGGGTCTTCCTCTGTGCCTGACCAAGTGTTGTTTCATCTTGAGCATGGGGTGCCAGGAAACAAAAAAAATTCCAGAAACTTCCTTTCCTTCTGACCTTACTGGGGCCCATCCTTGTCTGATGCAAGCGGGGACACTGCACACAAAATGGATCTTCAGTAACTTAAAGAAAGCAAAACAATCCATGGTAACAAAAAAGGGACTTCCACCCTCACCCTCTCATTGATTATTTATGAATTTCTCATTTATTAATTACTCTCAAAGCTCAGCCCACTTATGTTAACAAAGAATTGTTTTAAACATCTGAGAGCCAGTAAATTTGAACAGAATTTTTTTGCCTACATCTCTGTCTTTACAACTTTGTGTGAGCTAAACAGGCAAACAATTTAAACGTAGGAGAAGTGATAACATAAAAATAAGTCAGGAAATGGATTTCAGGTTCATGCTCTTGTCTACATTTCATTTGACAGTTTGACTTGACAGTTTGAGAGGGACTTCAGAGCTTCATTCTTTATACTGTTGAGACTATGGATAAGCCTGAAGCTGAACACTGGTATAAAATGCACTATATATGTAATAAGAGCAATTTTAATTCTAACTCTCAGCCCCTCTCCAAGCTGCATGCCACTTAAGCCTGTCTCAGATCTCTGACACAGCTTCTGGCTTCTTACTGGTGTGGGTTTTTCTGTTAGCTACTGACACTCCCTCAGCCAGGAAAGTTCACCTCATTTTACCTTCTCCTGCTTTATTTCCTTCTAACAGGTATGGAAGGATGTAAATGCATAATAATTAATTGCTGAACGCAGCTCCCACTTAATGCTGAAAGGAAAAAACAAAACCTTGTGAACTAATAATGAGGGTTAAGCCCCCACTTTGTTATTCTTGCCCTGGCTTACCTGGAGCACTGAAACTCGGCTGCCTTTGTGTTCAGGAGTTCTTCCCTTGCTGCAGCACTCATGGCTCACCCACATCGAGCTTCAGAGCAGCCCCTTTGTCCCTCGGGTTGTCGCTCTCAGTCCCCTGCACATCCCTGGAGCCCCTCAGCCTCATCCCACACTCCCCTGGCCACGCAGACGATTCCATCCTGTGGCAGATCAGCCAAACTGCACCTCCCCAGCTCAGTGTCCTCGCACAGGAGGCTCCTGCTGCCCCCTAAAGCATGTTGCTCTGAATTCATCACCCACTCTTTTTATTTTTTTCTGTCGATTAAACAAAAAATAATGTTCTGTAAATCTAAATTTGTTGCAATTGTGTTAGTTCTGCTTAAAGTAAGTCTAGTTTCTGTCCCTTGCTTCCTTCCTTTTCTCCTCCTTTCCCAATGCCTGCATTGCTTTCCTCTGAGTAGGTCCAAGGCAATGGTACGTACTAACTGCGATGCTTCGTTCTGCTGCACAAAAAGTGTCTCATTTGTCTCAAGAAAGGAGAAATAACTCAGCCAGTCTGAGGTGGAAAAGGCTGCACAGACACCAAACCAGCAATGCAGCACCATCTAAACACCTAGGAAAAGATCTAACATCAAAACACTTAGGAAAAGCTCTAATATCTAAACACTTAGGAAAAGATCTAATATCTAAACACTTAGGGAAAGATCTAACATCAAAACACTTAGGAAAAGATCTAGCATCTAAACACTTAGGGAAAGATCTAATATCTAAACACCTAGGAAAAGATCTAATATCTAAACACCTAGGAAAAGATCTAACATCAAAACACTTAGGGAAAGATCTAATATCTAAACACTTAGGAAAAGATCTAATATCTAAACACTTAGGGAAAGATCTAATATCTAAACACTTAGGAAAAAAAGTGTTCTGTCTGGAGTGAAACATTTCTGAAATGGGCTTAGCAAACACCAACACAACAATTTTTTGATTTCCTCAGACATGTCCTGGTCTATTCTCCTGGCAGTCGTTTTGTGCCTGTCTGGATCTCTCTGGATCTAAAAACAGCTGGAAAAAGATGAGAACCCTTTGAAGCAAAGAACTAAACCACTGAACTAAACATTGTTTCTATTTAAAATAAAAATTCAGTTGGCACTTCCTTTAGAGCCAGACAGGAGATAATCAGCCCTCAATAAATAAAAACCATTCTTGCTTAGCAATAGTAAAATTAAAAAAGAAAACCTTACACTGCATTGCATAGGAATGTATTGCTGCTCTGAGGCCAGCACAGGAGAAAATCACTGTCAGCATGAACTGAAAGCATGTCCTTCCCCTTTTAAATAACCTTCCCTGCACTGAAATAGCAGAAACCCCCCCTATTTACAACTTTTATCCAGCAAGAAAAGAAAATATCTTGGTAATGATAAAACTCCTTTATCACCAGTCCCAAAAGCGCAGACTCAGTTCAGCTGCTCCCCTCCTTGCATGCTCCTCTGCAGTGTTGATTGTCAGTAGCAGAGAATTCAGTTGTGGACTGTGGAATTTTCTCCTTGTACAGAAGTAACTTGAGTTAAAAAACTTGAAACAACAAAACAAATAAATTAAACAAACAAGAGGGTGAGTGCCTTGTATCTGCTGTCCTCGATGGCTTTGATACAATAAACACATCTGGGAAAAAATGCTCATTTTCTCTTGTGTCAGAAAATTATTTCGATATCAAATACTTCAGTGAGTTAGTCAAACCCAAATAAAAACACACGGAAATTTTCACATTGGTAAAGAAAATCTAATCAAAAAAATAAATTGCTGAGGAAAAGACAGAGCACATATCCTTTAGAAGAGATTGTCTTCAGCAGATGTACCACAAACTCCAGATAATTCACCTATTCACTCTGGAATTCTCAGTTTTCATTTTAACCTGTTGCTCCCTTCTCCTGTAAACCAAATTCTAAGTACAGAATTCAGAAATTAGGCATTTTTGCCACCACGAGAGGTCATTTTCTCACCACTAAGCAGAAAACAGGCCCTTTTCCTGAAAAAAGCAAAACTGTTTATGTTTCAGTCTGTCCCTTCCCCAGGGCCTGCCCCTCTGTACCTGTGGTTTGTGACAGGAATTGCAGCTCTGAATTCTCAGTCAGCATCACCTGATTCTTGGTGTCTGCAAAAACACAGGCACATCAATTATGCCAATATTTACTATGACAAGTTCCTTCTCTATCACATCTGCCATCTTTTTTTCCACATCAGACTTGCAAGACAAAAATTTTACACCTGCAACGTCACGGCAGGCACACACCTGGAAGAGTTTTCCTTATATTTCCCAAAGTCAGCAGCACGACAATGATACCATTCATTATATAAAATATTTCTGATGTTATTTCTCCTTTTTTATCCTGGCTGTCCTGCATGCAGTTCATGTCTTGTAGATGGTTTTAACCCTTAAGACAGGGCTGTATTTAAGTGCTGTTTCATGTTTTGCCTCGGGTTTGTTTTCTTTCTTTGTAGAACACAGCTCTAGATAAAGAGAGTCAGATTTTCTGCAGCAAGCGCTGTCAGGACTCTGGCAGAGCTGGAATGGAGAAAATTTCTGCACTTGCTGCTGCAGCTGCTGCTCCTGGGCCCGAGCCCCTCCTCGCTGCTGCTCCTCCTGAGCTCGCTGGGGACCAGCCTGGTGCGTAGGACCGGGGAAAACAAATCCAACAAATCCAACAAATCCAACTCCACACTTTTCTTCATCTCCCGTGGCTGTTTTCAGTTTGTGTGCGCCTCTCGTGGCGGGTCTGAGCCTCTCTCTCGTGGTGAACGAGACACACCTTGGGAACAGCAGCAGGGGAAAGACTCTGGCAGTGTTAGGTGGGTTTTTAAGTTCTCTGTGTCATTAATTAACTCCATTTCACACAGCCTTGGGCTCTAAATAGATTAACTGATGGTGTAGCCAGCTGTATTTTTATATGAGCAGTGACCTGGCCACAGCAGGCCCCGTTCTGTTCTGCTGATGGGAACTCTCAGAAAAGAGGGAGAGGCAGACAAGGGAAGAAAACTCCTATTTGCCTTCTATTCCAATGCCTCGTTTTTAGCCAAGTTTCTACTAAACTTGAAGAGGCAAATTTTCACGAAGAATTTTTTAGTGGACTAACTGTAAATTATCACGAGACAAACGTTTGGAGATAGAGAGGGAAGGATGGTTGTTTTCCACCACGTTTGTGATCTGATTTGCAGGCAGGGTAGTGTTTAGATAATCTGAATTTAAATAAAGTAACTTGGGATGTGAACACGAGCAGTGGACATTGATTTGTTACGAAGACTGGAGTGAAGGAAGCCTTTTTTGCTTTAGCCATTTTCTAGCCTAACCACAAGTGTCCCACACCATTCTCCAGGGTCAGATAAAATAAAATAAAATCACTTTGGGCCTGTGGAGGGGAAGCACCAAACAGACCAGGATTTCTCTTTACCATGATGCTTAGTTCAATAGAGGATGTATTCAGCTTAATCCTTTTCCTTTGCTCGTTCTTATGAATTGGTCATAGTTCATTTTTTTTCTCTTAGCTATACTTTCTACTAGAATTGTAAAAGACCTGCAATAAACTTTCTTCATTAAAAAAACCCAGAACACAGAAAGTCATTCATTTCTTTGAGAACTGAGTTGTTTTGTCAGTGACACTGCTGTCTTATTCCCCCTGAGGAGACTGAACAATTAAATGCCTCCCAAAACAATTTAATTGAATTAATTTGAGGGATTCCCATAAACTTCATTGTTTCAAAGTTCATAGCTTCCTATGAAAGCCATGATTAAAAATGAGTTTTTTACCTTTTGAAAAGCATTTAAAGATCAGAAAGTGCCAGCGGATAACTTAAGGCCATGGTGGCTGAAAGATCTGCAACATCTTGGCAAAAAAAATTAGTTTTAAAGGTAGGAAAACATGGCAGGTCTTAAATTATGATAAAAAGGTTGGGTACAACCAATCCTTGTTAATTAACTTTGTTGTGGATTTCCTGGAGTGAGTTCAATATACCTGAAGAGTATGGGAATAGCCTTTCTGTAAAATAATTTGGTTTTTGGTACAGTGCAAAAGGATGAAGTTATCACTGTAACCTTAATCAGGAGGGAAACCAGGCCCCATAGCAAAGACAGGGATTCATGACTGATCCTCATCTGAACAGTTTTAAAAAAGTACAGTACACAAAAGTATTTTGATTCACAGAGCAGAGGCAGGTTCCAAAATGCCCATTTAAAAACAGTGCTGACAACTGGAAAAAAAACCACAAAGTCTGGGAAAGTGCCCAGCTCTTTGTGTGACCTCAGCAAAATTGTAGCACCACTCCATGCCTTCAAATAGTTCCACATAAGTTGATTCTGTGCACAGGTGCATGAGATATCACACTTTACCATAAAAATAAAATAAAGATGTGTTGGTTAGCACTAAAACACTTGATGAAGGTCCCTGAATATCACATTTAGTTTTTTACCTGCTGCATTTTCAATTAGTCCTTCTCTTGTTGTAGAACCACAAGCTGCTGCTGGGAGAAGGCAAAAATAGTTCTGGTTCACAATTTTTTTTTTCCTGCTATGAAGGGAAGGAAACTATTCTAGAAATTGAAAACAAGTGACACGTTTTTCAGAAAGAACTGTTACAAACATAGTGGCAGCTCTACTCCTCCCATGCATACACTTAAAAAAATGAATTTTAAAAAAGTCTTTTAAAATATCCTAATCTTTCTAGGTGCTTTGAAAGTGAGTGGTTGTTCACAAAAGTCCAGTGAGCCATTTCTGCAGGATAAACCCAGTTTATCAAGAACAATAGAGTGATCTGTTATTCCTCTTGAATTAGTTCTGAGATAAAGAGAAAAACAAAAGTATGCCATACCACAAGCACACTGAAATGTCTACAAATATGAAATTTAGGACATAAAGTGGAAAAACTACAATCTAGGTGGTCACCTTACCCACGCCAATCTTATTGAATACAACTAACAACAGTCATGTCCTGACTAAAGCTGCAATAAAATTCACTTTCCATTACCTTGGTATCAGGTCAGCTCTTAGGGGTGTTGATCAGGAGTGAAGTGCTGCAGATGGGTGAGGGACTACCCAGAGGGAGTCAGGGCCAGAAACAATAACAGATACATGCACAAAACAGCCAAAAACTGCAGAAATGTTCTCAAGTCTCAGAGCGTTCATTTACCTCTGCCTGCAGCAGCACCACAACACAAAATTCATCAGAGAAACCCCCACCATGAGCACCCCATCTTCTCTTGCCTGATCCTACAGAACTTCTAACAGCAATTTACTGACAGAAAGTACAAGAAAGTACAAGAAAGTACAAGAAAGTACAAGAAAGTACAAGAAAGTACAAGAAAGTACAAGAAAGTACAAGAAAGTACAAGAAAGTACAAGAAAGTACAAGAAAGTACAAGAAAGTACAAGAAAATACAAGAAAGTACAAGAAAGTACAAGAAAGTACAAGAAAGTACAAGAAAGTACAAGAAAGTACAAGAAAATACAAGAAAGTACAAGAAAATACAAGAAAGTACAAGAAAGTACAAGAAAATACAAGAAAATACAAGAAAGTACAAGAAAATACAAGAACTGCACAACCCAACCAAGCAGCTCTGCTGATAAATGGGTTTCAGGTGATCCATGTGACACAGGAGCTGCCCTGAAGAGAAGGACAAGTACCTGAGCAGCTGGAAATTCAAACCCCGTTAAAAATTTTACCACAAACAGCATGAGGTGGAGCACTTCAGCTAAAGCTGAGATCCCGAGTGCCCACCTGGGCCCCGGGGTGCTGCCCAAGGATTTGGGGCTCACCTGTGGAAGGAGGGGGTGTCCTACTCACCAGGGCAGGCCAGAGCTGGGGTGTCCTCGTGTCCTGCTCACAGGAGGAGATGAGGGTGTCCTTCCCCACAGAGGGGCTACAAAGGCAGAACAGCCCCTGTGCTGCTCCCGGGGAGGGCTGGATGCAGAACAGCCCCAGTGCTGCTCCCAGACAGGGCTGGATGCAGAACAGCCCCTGTGCTGCTCCCGGGGAGGGCTGGATGCAGAACAGCCCCAGTGCTGCTCCCAGACAGGGCTGGATGCAGAACAGCCCCTGTGCTGCTCCCAGACAGGGCTGGATGCAGAACAGCCCCTGTGCTGCTCCCGGGGAGGGCTGGATGCAGAACAGCCCCTGTGCTGCTCCTGGGGAGGGCTGGATGCAGAACAGCCCCTGTGCTGCTCCCGGGGAGGGCTGGATGCAGAACAGCCCCAGTGCTGCTCCCGGGGAGGGCTGGATGCAGAACAGCCCCAGTGCTGCTCCCAGGGAGGGCTGGATGCAGAACAGCCCCTGTGCTGCTCCCAGACAGGGCTGGATGCAGAACAGCCCCAGTGCTGCTCCTTCCCAAGGAGGGCTGGATGCAGAACAGCCCCAGTGCTGCTCCCGGGGAGGGCTGGATGCAGAACAGCCCCAGTGCTGCTCCCGGGGAGGGCTGGATGCAGAACAGCCCCTGTGCTGCTCCCGGGGAGGGCTGGATGCAGAACAGCCCCTGTGCTGCTCCCAGACAGGGCTGGATGCAGAACAGCCCCAGTGCTGCTCCCGGGGAGGGCTGGATGCAGAACAGCCCCTGTGCTGCTCCCGGGGAGGGCTGGATGCAGAACAGCCCCTGTGCTGCTCCCGGGGAGGGCTGGATGCAGAACAGCCCCTGTGCTGCTCCCAGACAGGGCTGGATGCAGAACAGCCCCTGTGCTGCTCCCAGACAGGGCTGGATGCAGAACAGCCCCTGGGCTGCTCCCAGGGAGGGCTGGATGCAGCTCAGGACAGCACACACAGGTACAGCTGTGCTTCAGTCTGGGAAAGCCCTCCTGATCCAGCAGAGACCTTTCTAGAAATGAGCAGCCTCCCCCTGAAATATTTTGGTTCCAAGATCAGGAGCTGTTATTTCTATTCCTCGTAATGAGAAGACTTCCAGGATTTCCATTTGGCAAAATACACCTTTATCTGGTTTGTTTTCCCTCCACCCAATCTAGGAAACCTACCCCTGGCTTGAGACAAACACAATTTTAAGTTCAAAATCATTTCATTTCCCCTCAAACTCTGCAGGTACAAGGCTGTGAATGTTGTTGAACTTCAGGAAATGTCAAATCCAAGTTTTGCATAACAAATGTTCAGTACACAGCTCAGCACACCTGGCTCTTCCCACAGACACTACAGCCTTTGCTTGATGCCATCACCCCTGTGCTCCACAAAACATGAAAATGTAACTAAATGAAACATCATTTCATACACACCAAAAGTACATTAAATACATGAGCCCTTTCCTTTGTGTATTCTTAAAAATACACCCTGAATCACAAGAACCCAGTACTCCACTGGAGATCTCAATTACAAATGTAATTTTATTTAATTCATTCACTCAAACTGAATTTTCTATTCCAAATCTTTACTGAAAGAGAGAGTAGCTAAATGCTTAGAAAAACCAGGAACTGCTCTAGTGGGCAGCTAGAGAAATGTATGTATCAATACAGATATGGAATGTAAATTTCAACTCAGAGATCACAACATACAAAGAAGATTTTTATGCAATACAGACTTACAAAACAATAACAGTTCTTTTCACAAATATTTTCACAGAGTTCTGCACAGCAATCTTGTAGAAAAGTAGATTTGTGCAACACCAAAATAACTTATTGTTCCTTAGTATAAATTAGTTTTCGTTTCCTAAAAGAAAGAGGTAATTTAGTATGACTGGGCAGGATTTGGATTTGGTGGTAGCAAAATACAAAAGACATTGTTGCAATAGGCAGAGAAGGAATATGGTGTGTGCTACAGAATTGCAGGGACATGTTCTGATGAAAAAGAAATTAAAAGTGGCCTGCAAACCTTGTGCAGCTGCTGCCTGCCCTCACAGACAAGCACAGAAATGTGCTCTGGAACTGCTAAAAACCACCTGCCCCTGAAGCCTTCAAAATGAGCCTTTCTGATCTGGAGGAACAATCCACATTTTGGTGTGCTTTAAGGAGAGCCCGGGTTGGAACTGAAAAGGATTCACACTTGATGTAACAAAAACTCCGTTCCCGATTTCTGCACGGAACATAAAACTAAAAAAGAACTAATTGTCTAGGCCTAGAAACATGCTTGAAGAGGAACGCTGATGGAAATGATTTAAAAGTTTAAAATTACATGAACCATAATTTAAATATTACCCCTTGATTCCCAGAAACTTCAGTGCTGATGTAGTACAGTCATTTGGAAAAGTACGAGACAAAGTGTGGTACAGATAGCAGAGATTAAAACTCCCCCAATACCATAATTAATGTTAAAATCATATATTCCTCAAGGTTATAGATAAAGCTTCAGATGAAACACCTGTTTCTTCATAATATAGCTAGAACGTGAGTTTTAACCACCTTTACTTTAGGTTTTGTTTACACACAGGGATCAAAATAGACTTCTCATTGTGACTAAAAATATAGATTTTTTTTTTTGTTAAACTACAGAACCCAGCAGCTGGTTTTCTGCTTCTTTGCCCTTCCCCCAAAAAAGTCAAACAAAGCGAGGTCTACAAAAATAGCGATTAGCTTTAAAAAATAGGTTGCTTCTTCCAGCAGATTTGAAGTTACATTCAGACGTACTAGAAGTTATTTCTGAGGAGCTGCTCGGGCCCCAGGGAGGCGGCGCTGGGGCAGCTCCCTGCTGCCCTCGGCTGCTCCTCGGTGCTGTCCCAGCTCGGGGACAGGCTCAGAGCCTGGCCTGGCTCGGGCAGGGTCAGTACCTGGTCTGGTACTCGTGGTGCCAGCGGTTGAAGTCGTTGTAGAACACCACGATGCTCCCGGACGCCATCCCGGTCATGATGCACCTGGGGGAAGTGGATTTGCGGGTCAGAGCGGACAGAACAACAGACACAGCAGCCCTGCCCTGCAGGGCACTGCCCAGGGTTGCTCCCTGGCTGGTTTGGGGGTGTTGCAGTGGGTATAAACCACTGGTGTGGCCAGGAGAAATGTTCATTTCAGTTCCAGCTCCCACAATCAAGCACATCTCTACCACTCTGAGCAGAAATGAGACTGGGGAGGCAGATCTGGGTGGACAGAGCAGGCAGGGCAGAAGACTCGCTCTTTAATTTATTTTCCTATTATATATCTGTGGCAAGGTGGCCATGGATTGGAGAATGGTATCCCCACCTTTCCACCACATTGGTCAAGGAGTTCAACCTCCCCTTTCAACCTCCCCTTCTCTTGGAGAAGGAATTCATAACATTGCCAATGGTTACAAAACATGGTCCTGTGTTTACATTCACCAGCGTGAGAAACTGCACATTTCTCCTTTAAAACCAGGAAAATTCATGGCTACACATCTCCATGAAGGAATTGGGTGTGGGCACAAGCCTCCAGTTGGAAACACTAAAACTTTGATTATTTTGGAAAGCAATCCCTGGGTTTTCCCACTGAGCCACTCCTTCTTTCTGAATTCTTTACCCTTGGCCTGCAAGTGGAGCTCATTCAGATGTGTTTGAAAATGGCACAGTGCACAATCACTACAGTTTCTGGATCAGCTTCTCTGCAGTCTCATTAAAGTATTGCAAAAATCAGAACTATAAAAATGTATAAAATCCCGGCATTGGGGGGAAAAAAGCCTTAGAAATAAAAAATTCAGAGTAAAAGGCTGCAAATCTTTTCTTCAAAACAAAGATTAGGTATGAGATCATCAAAATATTGCATTTTGATAGGATTGCCTATTTCATGCCAACAGTACCACTTTGATTGTTTTTCTATCACATTCAAATGGCTTTTTGCATACTCTAAAACACATTACATTCATGCATACCAAATAAATAGCCTGAGTAATTACTTGTAATTAATCAGTAATTACTCAGTAAAATACTCTGAGTAAATTTCTTCCTTGTCTTTCAACCCAAAAAGTGAATCTGTGTCTAACTCCAGGCCATGGATAAATTTCTCTATGTCCATATTAAATTTCAGTTCATTAACATGTCTTTAATTACAGTTAAATGATTCTCTACATGTGAAATTTCTGAAGTCTAAAATTCAACAGCTGTAACTCCAGTTTTTGAAATATATTTAACAGCAAGGGCTTTTTTTAATGGAAAACTGCTTCATCCAAAATGCCAATATTCTCAAATTATGCATATCAAGAAGCTGTTCAGTGTTTCATTGAAGCCCACAGGTTTTACTGGTTTGGATTTTTTAAAGTTCATTTTGTCTAAGTTTTAGAAACATAGATAAAAATCATCTTCAGCAGGAGGGGTGTTCAAAAAGGGTCGTGCTGTATAAAGTAACTTTTCTAGAAGTGAGAATGACTCTTTGCTTTAACAAATACATGGATGTGTGGAGGGAATCTCCTTGTGCAACTATTGCAACTGCTCTATTTTTAACATGAAAGTCTGGAATTAGGAATGTGATTCGTCTTGTGAGTAAAAGAGGAGAGATGAAAGCACACGTGTAACCTTCCACCTCCGTGTGACCCACACTGGTGCACACCAATAACTCAGCCTATCTTGAAACCCTGCCAAAATAAGATTTCTTGGATCCCTCTTCATTCCCCAAAGAGCTGAAATCCTGAAAAAGATTATCTGTAATGTTATAAAACAAAAAAAAAATCTTTTGCCAGCAGAGAATTCTCAAGATAACCGCCCGGATCTGCGACCCACAGGAAATCACGATGAGAACAAGAACAAGAATGGTATTAAATTGTGGATATTCCCCTGTGCAGCCCAGGGTTTGGTCTCACCTTTGGTCGTAGGACAGGGCCATGGATCTGATGCCGGCGTCGCAGCCCGGGTAGGCAAAGAGGCGCTTGAGGTCCCACGCCTGCCACACCACCACCACGCCCTGGTCCCCGCCCGTCAGCAGGTACTGCCCGTCCCGGCTCAGCTGAAGGGCCTGGGGAAAGCAGGGACAGCTCTCAGTAAATGTCTGTGCTGCTCTTATTCCCTTAATTTTCCTTTCAATAAAAGGTTTCATGTTGATAGCTGAATGTGCTGCCCGTCCCAGCTCAGCTGAAGGGGACAAAGCAGGGACAGCTCTCAGTAAATGTCTGTGCTGCTCTTATTCCCTTATTTTTCCTTTCAATAAAAGGTTTCGTGTTGATAGCTGAATGTGCTGCCTGTCCCGGCTCAGCTGAAGGGCCTGGGGAAAGCAGGGACAGCTCTCAATAAATGTCTGTGCTGCTCTTATTCCCCCACTTTTCCTTTCAATAAAAGGTTTTGTGTTGATAGCTGAAGGTGCTGCCCGTCCCGGCTCAGCTGAAGGGGACAAAGCAGGGACAGCTCTCAGTAAATGTCTGTGCTGCTCTTATTCCCTTATTTTTCCTTTCAATAAAAGGTTTCGTGTTGATAGCTGAAGGTGCTGCCCGTCCCGGCTCAGCTGAAGGGCCTGGGGGAAAGCACAGCCACATCTCTCACACAAATCCGTGTGCTGCTCTTACACCTTCACTTTTCCTTTCAATAAAAGGTTTCATATTCAGCTGAATGCCCACTCAAACTTTGATATCAACACAAGTTTCTGGGAAGCAACATTATGATGTTATTTTACCCAGCAAGCGAATTAATGCACAAATCTCCTGTACACCAGATGTCACTAGTTAAGTCTCACCTGACCTGTGATTTATTCCATGTTCCAAAGATCCAATATGAGATCAGCTAAAGAAATTTACTCCTCTAATTAGCTGGATTTACAAGATGCAGCAGCGCTGGCATTAAAATACAGCACCTGACATTCCCCAAAGGTCTTCAGTACCAGCCTGAATGCTGACAGGAACTGAGCTGTTTTACAAATCACTAAAATTAATTTACACCAGCACTTTTAGATTCCTGAACTGGATTAATAAAAGAATGAGCCACCTCTCTTAACAGAGATTGTGTTTCCTTTCATCATCCATCCTGAAATGCCTGTGAAACATTCAATGGCATAGACCCTGTTTTGCATCGAGGGCACTGATGGCAAATCTGTGTTTGAAATCTTTATTTGGGAAGCAGATCATGAAGAAAGATGGGATGTCACTGGTTTTCTGAGTCAAGACTTCTTCAAACAGGAATCTTCAATCTATTTTAGGGATGATTGGTGCAGGGATAAACTGCATCCATGGCCTACAGATGTTCAGTGCAGAATATGGATATTAAGCTTTATCTACAAATGTATTTAACCTGAGGTTTGTGAATCAGCTAAATTTGGGCAGCCTTTCAATGCAAAACACACCCTTCACATCAGGATTAATTAGTGACAAAGTTCAACTGGCCCAGCTTCTCAACAGAATGATGTAAGAATGGAGGATGTTCAGAGCAGTGGCTTTTCAATTCCATAAACACTCTCTACAAACAAACTGATTCCTTTTGACTCAAACATTGTCACTGGAAGGAAAGGACATTGTCTCATTTGCCTACGAGCAAAATTGCAGCTCAGACATTCAAAATCAAGAAACAGCAGAAATAACTGAAGATAGGATTTTGCAAACATCTCTCTGATGAAGTCTGTAATTATTTTGGCACTTGCAGCCTCTGCTTCTACAGATTTGCAAATATGCAAATTTTTTTTACATACCTCAGGAAAAGGAAGTTTGGGGCTTTTCTTAACATGGAGAATTTATAGCACAGGCACCACAAAAAAAATCAGAGAAGCTAAAACACAAAGATGTTACGTTCATGCAACACTGAAGTGTTTATACAGGCTGCTGACAAGCCCAAAAATCAAAATATGCAGTGTGAGACACTGCTTTGTGAGCAGCATATTGCACATCTGTATTTTTTGTATTGCTGCACTCCATTATGTGATGCCAAATACATCCTGTAAGAATTATACAGTGTGTGAGCTTAGATTAAGATAGAGCTTTGATATTATGTTATAAATTTTGAGTGTTTACTGCAACAGCTCCCAAGGAGTTGGAAGGGATCACATTGCTGGGATTTGATTTTGTACAATAACTTTAAAAGGAGTGTAATTGAAACACAAACATGTACTGTAAACAAAATGCAACACTGAGCAAAAACAAAACAAAACAAAAAGATGAGAAACTTATCCCAGCCACGTTTTGAACTAAGATGACAAGACATACATGTAATTTTAGCCACAATAACAGAACTGGTAGAGTTTTTCCAACCACATCTAAGTATTGAAAACAGAATACTAACAAAGATTAGAACTGAGTATTCTGACTTGAAGCACCTTCCCCCTCGCCCCTCAAAAAATAAATGTTCCAACCATTAATTGCTTCTGTGTCTGTTGCTATCAGCACCTTGAAAGCACAGACACAAGGAGCTTGAAAACTCAAATTTAGAAGCTGTTTTAGAAGAGTAGAATAAGAAAGGGGCAGAAAACAAACTGATAAGACTGAAAATTATCTAGAACCAGCACGCACTGAGTGGATATCATGAGATCTAACTAACCACACGACTATTAAAGAGATTATTCATTAGAAGCAAAAATCAATATGGGGTAGTTTTCTTCTCTATAGCAATAGCAGCCTCCTAAGGGTATTTCCAAATTGCAATGAAGACCGTGACAAATAATTATTTGCTACACTTATAAAATTCAGCTGATGAAAATCCATTAACCTTATGGTCATGGTTCACTTGAATTTTATACTTGAGGCTTTTATTGAAGAAATGCTTTATTAAAAGGCAAATTAAAGCCATTAATCTTTAACTCTTCCACTACCTGCAACATGCGTTAGGTTTTGTGGTCTTTTGATTAAACAAAGTACAGGCTTTGAACCCTTACTAATAATTTCACTAAGTCATTGGCTTGTCATGAAGACAAAATGCTGATTTATTTAATTTTTATTGTTTATAAATAAATTTTTCAGCCACTTGCCAATATATATAGATATATATATGAGGGATGAAGGAATGAATGAAGGGATGAATGGAAGAAAAAGGGAACCCTGTCAACATTTCAGTTTCATGGTACTCCAAGATTTAACAAACGAAAGGATGCTTTTACTCCCAAGTACTCCAGCTGGTACAGAGGGTGACATGAATCAATTTTACAGTTCTGCTTTTCCCCAGCGTAGTTTATCTGCAATTCTGCTAGGTCTGGAAGTGAAACAACCCTGCAACTAATCTTTCTCACAACATGGGCTTCAGACTCTCAAATAACCCCCAGAGCGCACAATTTCAGCAGTGTTCTAAAAGCTGCATTTCTCACTCCTATTTCCTTGGAAAGTCTCAAAACTTTGCACAAATCCCTTTTAACTTTTCAGGTTTTTGAATGGCAGAGCTTTGTAAAGAGGCAGGGCTGACGCTGTGACAGGCCTGGCTCACAGCAGCAGGAGTCTTGTGGGTACTTCCACATTTCAAAACAGAGTCAGGAAAAGGAAAATAAATTGGTTCCTCTGGGTGAAACAGCACACAGTCTTTGTTTAGGGTAAAATAACTTTACCTTTCAGAACAAGCAGACTATTTAGAGTTAAAGGTATTCATTAAGTTATCTAAACACTACATGGTAGATGTACTGTGATATGCCTAAGCTCCACTGAGCAATACAGTATTTAAAACAAAAACAGGTGGAAGGCATTGATTAGACCCTGAATTTCCCCAGAGGGTCTGAATTTTTTCTGGCAGTTTTCTAGCACAAGAACACAAGAAAGAAAATCAGAATATTACTACTGAAAACTTCTGGTTTTGCCAACAGCGTCCTGAAACACCGGCCCGTAACAACACAGGAAAACCGAAGATTTTACATTACAAATTCCACACTTATGACCTTTTCCTTCCTTTTTCTATCCTCCCCAAGCAAAAGGCAACGAGGAGAGTTTGTCAGCACAGCCCCTGGGTAGCTGATATTCATTTTAAATGCCCCACTTTAATCATGCAGTTGCCACTCTCCCTCAGCGGTGATGTAGTGCAGAGGCACCGGCACAGACGCTGTAGGTTGTTTAAGCATAAAGCTCAGCTGGGACCACTGGGAGGGAAAGAAAACAAAACAAAACAAAATAAACCCCAAACCCCTCTCCAAACATAATTCTGGCCCGCAGAGAGCAGAACTTCCATTGCCTGCAGCAACATTCCTAAAGCTGTGGGTACTGACTGAAACACTACAGAAATTGTTTTAGCCGGCAAGGGATTTCTGGATATTTTACAGATTTGCTGGCCTAGCTGACAACATAATCACAACTGAGAGTGACAGATGATCAACATTATTAATGTAAAAAGAGAAAAAACCCACTGTGGTATGGTCTTGCTTTATGGAAAGAACTCTGGGATGAAGAGTAGGCTGAAAATCTCAGAAGTATTTGTACAAGGATAGCCAAAGGTACAATTTCAGGGAACTGATGCAAAAATCTACATTAATTTGGAACAAAATGTCTGGGGACAGAAATATGCACATTCCTACTTCACTTCCCCAGCCTCAGACCTGCACTTGTGGCTGCCACAGAAGTCAAATTCCCCCTAAGCCCTGCAGACTGCACTCTCCCTGTGTTAATTCTGCATATTCCAACACCAGCACAGCTGACATTCTGCATGGATGACACTGGATTAGCAGAGAACGGTACTCGATAAGAGTTTTAGAAGGTTTTCAGTGGAATATACTGACCTGTACCAGAAACTTCAATGCTAATCAGGCAGTTCCACACCAATTATAAAGTGCAAATAGCAAAGATCAAAATTCTTTAAAATATACTGACACCTTCTTCCACCTTTAGTATGGAAAGAAGTGCTCACTACATTGCACAGCAGCTGAAAAAACGCCAATAATTCTGTAAAACAGACATCACAGCAGAGAGGGATTTTCCTCCTGGCACGTGTAATCCAAATAAAGGAAAATCTTTTGAGAGCTTTCAACTCAAGAGAATGTTGGAAATCCCCGCAGTTCCTGGGATCTTCCACCAGATTACAAAAATCAGCTTGGAGGGGCGGTACTGCAGTACAGCTGAGAGCTTCTGCTCTGTTTCATAAGAGACCTTCGTTTTGTATTATAAATTAATTTTCATAAAGCCATAAAATTAAAAAGCCTCCTGCATGGTTATGGACTTGTTCCATGCCTGTTTCAGCTGAAGGTGTGGAACTGCTGCCTGCTTAGAAAATACCAAAGGGCTCAAAGAGCTGAAGCACAGGATATAATAGCATATATAGAGATCCTATTTTATATATAATATATATAATATAATATATATACAATACATATAATATATTATATGTAATATATATATATTATATAATATATATAATAAATCCTACAATAATTTATAGGATCCCTATAAACTTCCTGGGAGTCAGCACAACTCATCCCAGCTGAACCAGGATGCAGGAATGCACTCAGATGCCAAAAGAAAGGGAAAACTAACATCCAAAATAGCTCCACTGACCTCCTGCCTTCACACTCCAAAGGGAAGATGCAGCACAGCCTCTCCTGATCAGCAATTAGTAATATTCGTATTTTCCAGGCCAAGGAAAGGCCGACACAATTTTTCTTATTTTATGAACGGAGTTATTTTACAGTTAAAACTGTAAAAAAAAATCCTCCTAATGTTATTAAGAGTACATGGTCCCCTCTAAATTTTTCAGAAAGCTGCTGTGCTATGGTCTGGTACCCCATATTTATGGTGTGGCTGTAGAAAGAGTCTCCACACAGCTCCAGCAGCTTTTCCCCTGACATTAGCACACATTTGAGGACACTCACCCTTATTTTGTCATCTGTTTCCATGGTGGCCTGCAGCCTCCCGTTCACACTGAACACACAGAAGAGCCCGTTCTCATAATATATGACACAGTGGCCTTCTCTGGAAGCTTGGATTAGTTTTGGTCTCAGGCAGCTTTCGGGACCTTGCAATCTTTCAGGACCTTCTAACGTCCTCAGTAGATCTCCATTCATAGAATGGATGAGGCATGGTCCTTCTGGTGAGACGGAACAGGATCTCAGGTTATTGATTTACACACTCAATTAAAGACATTTTTTTCAAATAATAATGGCTTCTACTTAAATCATCATTATTACACTACTTTATAATGGTTGTTAGCATGTTTAGGTGAATTGCCTATGACTTCCAGGGTGCCAGACATTAAGATAAACAGTTTATTCCTTAAAAGTTTTGCTTTAAGGTATTTTAGAGCACCTAGATTGCATTCTGTGGATTTTCTTTTAAAGCAGGTAGTAGTTAATTTTGAGAGTTAATTTTGAGAGTTAATTTTGAGAGTTAATTTTGAGTAATTGAAGGTACTGAGCCTTGAAAGGAGATTTTCAAAACACAAAGACACGCAGAGCTAAGAGTAGTGAATTTACATATGTAGGTATTCTACAATTGTTCTCACATTAAGACTCTAAGCCACCCACTAAATATTTGCTTTTTAACATATTTTGACAAATACCTGCTTTGCACATAAGTCACATAACACAGAAATGCACACAGGTACAGACCATGAGTACACCCAACTCTGAAGTGTCTCTGAGCAGCTACTTCAGAAACACCAAAGATACTAATTCCAAGAAATGTAAAAGTTTAAAAACAATTGGGGACAATTAAGCAAATAATAAAATTACACAGAATATCCACAGAATCAACACCATTCTTTATAATCTGCCTGCTAAAAGCACAGCTTTGAGAACACAAATGGAGGATATCAGAGGCTTTGCAGCCAAGCTGAAAGAGCCTGAACACAATTACCAGGAATTTATACACACTGTTCATCAAACAAATAGTCCAGCACGTTCTCTTTCTCTCAAAACTAAATTTTGTTTCCCCTTTTTGAGAAGTTATCTTGTGACAGCCCCTCTTCAGCATCCTGGCCCTCAAAGCCTGTATCCAGCTCTGATATATGTAATTACACACTGGATAAACACACAGAAACAGCAATCAGGAGTGAAACTGAGGTGGGTGCCTCTGAACAATCCTCAGTCTTAACATGTTTAAAATTCAAATTCCATAGCAACTAAAAAAAAAGGTTAGAAGTAAAACCACCATAAAATAAATTATTTTAAAACCACCATTATCATTCTGCCCCCTGAGCCTATATTCCTCTTGGCATTAATTATTATTTCTTCACAGATTATAGCTTCACAAGACAGAAATGCCAGGACCACGTTACCTTTTGAACCACTGATCACCAGGCCAAGCTCAGCACAGATGGCAGCACAGGTGATCTCATAGTCGTGTCCTGTCAGAACAGCTCGGGGAGTTGCAAAATCACCTTCAGGAAAAAAAACAATAAAAGCAATCCTTGGTTACAATCTATTCCCAAAATCGCTGTTTTCCGTCGCTGAAGCACCTCCTGTTTCCTTGCTCTTTGAGTTTGTGTTGCTTACAAAAATATTTTTACCCATTTATATCACCTCCCAAAACATCTGTGCAGCTGCCACATCCAGTGGCTTTTAAGTAAAGGTCATAATCCCTGACAGAGTCTCAAATCGAGAATTTTGACCTTTCAAAATGTGATTTATTCTGCAGTTACTATTACAATTTGTATCAGCAATACAAAAGTAAATGAATCTATTTCTTCTTAGATATAGGCACTGACATTATATGTGTGTGTGCATACATGTACACACCCAGGCATGGATGGTGTATATTTTAAATGTGAACATGCTTTGGAGTAACTTGCTGAATTGTCTTAATCTCTTAAGAAACAGTCACTAGAAGCTGTCACTTTTGTTTCATATAATGTTTGATAAAACAGACTCAAGGCCAGGAAGTGTGGCAGACAGTTCAGGAGCAAAGGAAAAAAAAAAAACACCAAAAAATTAGAAGCATAAGGGTGGATTTAATGACCTCTAGGTCCTTCTCAGGTGGCTGATGCTGTGGATTTTGCTCACAAACCTTCCAGAGCCAAATTCTCACTGAACTTTGCTCCCCTAAACATGGGCTGGGCACCTCAGAGGATTCATAAATGAACTCTGCAGCCAAGACACAAACCTGCATTTTAGGGGAAAATGGAACAGCAACCACAACAGTCACACTACCCAGGAACAATTTAATATTGCCAACCCAATTCTTTCTCCCTGTCCTTCCCTAAAATGTGGCAGCTTAGTGCATTTAAAGGTCTTGCTAGTTTGTTTTATTTTAAATGAGCTGCCTATGTGTGCACAATTTTAGAATTCTGGTTTTATTGCTTTCTTCTGCTTTCAGAAATTCAATTAACACATACTGGCATAGATCAGCAAGGAATCCATCTAATTATAGACTTCACATTAACGAAACTTTTGAAATCAGAGAAGTTTTAAATACACGACATTGCAGCAGGTAATGAATGTAAGATGTTGGAGTTAGAAGCGCTTATGAGAAGCAAAGCCTAAATGAATTATTAGGACTTGAAGATAAATAAAATCATGAGAGTAAACTTATTGCTTACAGCAACTCCATTATTATGAGCTTTATCTGCATAAGGCTGTCAGCAAATACATCCATTAAATGTAGGGGATAAGACTCTTAAATCAAGAAGTAGAAACTGAGCATATATATATATGTATATACATACATATATATATATCTCACAGTTCACAGAAAATAAAATTGCCTGAGTTAACGCTCAGAATTTGACTTTTCAGAATTGACTTTTCAGAATTTGGACTTGACTTCAAACATAACAGGGTATAAACCTACAGGTGGAAGGATCAGTGTTTCATGGATTGTATCAACTTTTTCCTAAATTATATTTGAAATAAACACTAAAACAAAAACAAACAAACAAAAAAACCCCAACCCAAACAAAAGAAAGAAGAAAACTATCTTTAAAGAACCTTAGGATTTGAATAGATACTGTAAAAGAAGAGTCCTGTGAAAAGTCAGGCTGACTCCTTTGATAAGAATGTCAAGCATTTAGGGGTTTCCAAGCCTCTGATTCCCCAAATAATGGGGTCAGCTTAAAAGCTGCTCATCGAGCAGAACCGATTTCTTTAAAAGCTTTTAAACTGTTATCGCTTCAAAAGATTGTCATGGCTTTCAATGACGCAAAGAGAAAATTTTATTTTGTTGCTGGTTTAAGGGGCACCACTTCCAACTTTGCTGAATTGTTTTAAGAGGACAGACTTGCAGAGGCTTTTGAAAAGCTGGGGAAGCGACTTCAAAGAGAAGAGGGGCTTTGTCCTCTAAGCAGGTTTACGAGCACTGATGCAAACCCTAAGTCAGGGCTGAAAAGAACACTCAGAGGATCTTTATGGAGATCCTTA
This sequence comes from Prinia subflava, assembly GCF_021018805.1. Lineage (NCBI taxonomy): Eukaryota > Metazoa > Chordata > Aves > Passeriformes > Cisticolidae > Prinia > Prinia subflava. The sequence continues at coordinate 12,151,784 of NC_086264.1, read as the reverse complement.
AGGAAGATGAACAAGTCAAATGAAATTAAAGATAGTTCAGATCCTAGCGGCAATAAGCAGCACACAATGGTTTTACAGATGTGCTTTTCTCAGTGTGGGATACAGTGATATCCTCACACTGTCCTGAAATTTCTGACATTCTTAATGCCACACTCACATTGCTCCAAATGCCATCAATGATTTATTTAAGTCACAACATAAAGTTACTTTCCAGTAATGGACAGAATGCTTTACCTTTGTAGCAACTATTCAAATTATTTCAAAAGAACTCACCTACATTCCAATAAATCCAAAGCTGTTTTCCCATAGAAAATAACATAAAATATCACTCTTACTTAAGTGACTGAAGTACATTTTAAATCATAAAATTCAAGCTTCAGAAGATAAAAGAGCACATGATATCATGTCAGCCTGTGGTGATATATCAGTGAAAAAATGTTCGGCTTTTGGAGAATAGGTTTAAAAAGGAACAGTGGGATTACAGCAAAGTCAAAACTTTCTTCCACTTTAATGACATCCAGAAGAAGAAAAGCCTTACAGGAGAGAACAAGAAATTGGTTTGTATTACTGGGTCTCTCTCTGCTATTTTTTTCAGCTTTGGTGATGTTACAATACAAAGCAGGATCACGACATTTTAAATCCAGCAGCAAATTCCTGGAATGGCTGCTTCATTTTCAGCACTAAGCTGTAAAAGCTGAGCCAAACACAAGAATTTATTTGAAGAGAAATATCTTCCTAAAAAGAAACTAAATGAGAGATGAGCTGCAAAACTTATCTCATAATTAAAATGAGATTATTTTCCTACCATTTATGGGTGAAATAGCATTAAAATATAAAATATTTGACTGTGCTTCTTTTCATGTTTCAAAATGTGAAGACAACTAATTATTATAAGTCACAGAGAGCCAAACAGCCATTTCTAAATTATTCTCTGATTGCAGAGGCTGTGGGGCACTTTTAAATGGCAAATTAATTATGCAATTTTATGTCAATATAAAATCCAAATTAAATGAAGCATCAGTTATAATCTGACTTTTTACCTATTTCTTGCAAAAGTGCTTGAGTGCTTTTTCAGAATGATACATCAACCAAACCAAGCTATACATGTAAGGAGGCCTTCTAAAATTCAGTTTTTGAATTTCCCAGTTTAGAAGTTGTTTTTTATGATTAAAAAATGAGGAAAATAAAAAAGGTTTGAAATCAACATAGGAAGTACAGATGTATGTACAGAATATAGGACATCTGGACAAAAATGCTCTCAGCAAAATGTAGATAAATCAAGAAAACTCCTTTGCTGCTAAGATCCTTTGATGATTAGCAGGTTTCAGATTTTAATTGCATTGAAGTGATAACTGTCAAATATTATATAAAGTCTGTGCAATAATATAATTTATAGATCACATAATCAGCCAAATGATCAGAACCCCATTTCAGTGGCACAGAAAGTTACCTGATGGATGAGAGCTCTTACTTCAGTGGCACCACACAAAATTATTGAAGTATTCCTAAAGCTTCGATTTGAATAATCTTATTTTTCATAAATAAGAATTTTTATATAACAATATGATATTCTAATATTATATAGGAACTTCATTGTTGTCTGGTTCTTCATGTGACACTCCATCAGCATTTCCTCTTAATTCCTTTAAACTACTTCCCATCTGTTCAGACTTATTTTACCACAAAAAGTACAACCTTATGCCAAGATGCAAGTTTTGGTTTTGTAAAAAAAGACTTCAACCCTGGATTTTCTGAAAAAGGAACAAGCTTTGAATGATGTTTCATTTTATCCTGAAGAAAGGTCTAAACATGCAAAGCACAGGAGATGCTGTAGATTATTCAGTAAGGAAAAAATAAAAGAGATTTATCTGGTAGGATTTGTTTCAGTAAATATAAAGTAAAATATATATAAATATATTTATATAAAATCTAAATAGAAGCCAGGAGGGTTTATTGTACTTCCCTCAGTGCAACAAGTGACCAACCCTTATTCAATATTCATGAGAGATTTTTCACACATGCTGTGTCACAAAAACCACATTTCCCAAACAAACAGAATAAAGAACATCTACCAGGCCTCCATAAACTGGGCATTACCACTCCGACTTCAAAAGTCAATAATTCCAGGCTCTTAATTCGTGCTCCATGTGCACCACAAACCTTTGTGGCCAGGTTTTCCCTTGCTGCAGGTCCTGGAAGTCATTGCAGGACCCCTCCCACTGCAGCCAGGACCTTTTGAAGCCCCTGTGAAGTATCTGCAGGTGAACACGCAGGGTCACAGGGCACTGATATTTTAATATTTGCACCATCCCGACTTCATCAACTGTTACTTAAATGGCAGCTTTGAAGTTTTAGAGCACGGTCATTTTGGTTTGATAATGTTCTAAAATGGGTTTATGAAGGGTTTTTTTTTGTTTATGCTAAAAAATAATCAATTTTCTTCATATTTCTCTCTTTTGGTTTACAGTACCATTACCAAATGAGTTCAAGGAAAGACAACAAACCTAAACAGAAAAGGAAAAAAACAAATCAAGCAATTTCTTTTTACCGTCCCACCTAACAAAACCCTCCTGACCTATTTCTCTTTCACTTCATATGCTGAACTTAAATTCACTTGTATTCTCTCATTATAATTTCCACAAAAAGGATAAAAATTATACTCCAAATTAATTTTATTTTTGCCTTGAAAATGTGAATAGGTATTTTTAATTTTTTTCCTAGATAGTGCTTAGGATCCAGCCCTGAAATCAACTTCAACTGGATGCCAGCAGATGGTGCTGAAGGACTCTGGCTTTACACACCACATTGTGCTGTCCTGCCATTTTTGAGAAACAAAGAATATTTGTTACGTCTGCAGTAAAACAACGTGACAATAATACTGAATTATTTACTGGCTATTTTTTTTTTTTTTTTAAGAAGGGCTCACACAAATAATGTGGAATATGTGTGCAGGGGTATAAAAAATAAAAGTGTTATTGAGCACCTAAAGGAGCATGTGCAGACTGTCCCAAAACTCGGCTGACTCCAGTGGATTATTGCCTTTATAGCTGCAGAAATTTCAAAGATATTTCAGTATTTTGGGGCTCTGCACATTTTTAGCTGCTCTGGTAGACAGAGAGTAACAGTAACAGGAGAATTTCCATTACTAATTAGCCTAATTAGTGATTTATGGACGTTTTGATACTCCTGCTAATTAGCACGATAAATGGAAGAGGGAACATTAACAGGTAAGATTTTTACAACTACTTCCCAATTCAATTTTTAAGAGAAGCTGCTTATAAGGAAATTATTTTCAATTTTTAAAAAAATAATAATTAGAACTCTAAGTAAGTATTTCTGCTATAAACATCATTTGGAAATGTGTACCCTCATCTTCTCTACTTGCATTGGTTTGGAAATGAATTTTGAAAACAGAAGTCCAGATCATGCAGACCAAGATTTAGGTTTTAATTCAAGGTGAGGATGAGGGAAGAAGGAAAAAAAGGAGATTTTTGGCTACAGAGTTAACAGCAGACACAGAACTGCTTGAAATCCCTGTGTGCAGGGATTTATTAAATCCTCACAGAATTCAACTTTGCAGGATTATTTTGTCTGAGTATAAAGAAATTATAACCTGTGCCATTATTCTTCAATCAACCGACACAAAGATGCTCCTCAGGTATAATTTCAAAGTTTAATTTGCTTGCATTGTCCACTTAAATAATTAATTATGAAGCACTCACAGAAAGTTTCAATTTTCCAACTGAAAAGTGTCTGCAGCAGTTGATGAAATACAGATGTTTTATCTTTTACTGTGATTATTAATGTAATTAAAACTAATGATTTCTGTAGTCTCGAGATCATAGCTTTAATGTTAATAGTAATTTATAATTATTTTATAATACATATGCTATACATACTATATGTGTTTATTAATAATAATAATGCTAATTGATGAAAGTCTTGCAGGTATACAAATATTTATTTAGGAATTCTAACTAAATATTTTTTTTTTAAAATGCGGTTTTGTTTAAAAGTAGCTTGGATAGGAACAAGACTGTTCTTCAGCAAGACAAAAAATGTGATTAAATTTTTAACCCTTTGGGAGACTTCATATTTTACAAATAGAAAAGATTATGCATTTAAAAAATTTCAACAGCCAAACTGTTCAGTGAATCTTCTCAATTAAATCTTAGTTAAACACAGCAATTGTATTTTTAAGTATGAAATCAGGTTCTTACATTCCTCTGAGTCCTGCTACGTGGCTACACCACTAAACCCATTTATTTCCCACACTTCAGAATACCTGAATATAAAAAATATAAAGCTATGCAATGAAAGCACCCCCACAGTCCTCGTGATGCAAATGTGATACATACAGAGAGTAACATTTTCTAGTTTTATGGGCTAACATAAAATAGGTAATATAATTTGTTTTATTCACATATGTGTGGAAGATCAATGCAATAACTCAGAAGAGAGCCCATTAGTATTAGCAGTAGTGATACACACACTGTACATTGCACTGAAGATTTTTATCAGTCAAGCATTAATTTCCTTAGCAAACCAAATTTCTAATTAAAAATAATTTGGTATTTTCAAAAGATGAAAATTAAAACCTAATTGTGGACACATTCATAGATATTTGAAAGCAACAGAACCACATCTTCATATTCCATGAATAAAAACACTTTATCTTCCACTGGACTATAGAAATGCCTACCATTTTTTAAGCACAAATCATTTTAGAAGCATAAACAATAGTAAGACAAATTCACCACCACAAACCTCCCCTTCAAGAAAGCATTTCCAAATAAAATAGCTACAGTGAAAAACCCAAAACCTTGAAAACAGATTTACATTCACTGACATTCATGACTGGCCTCTACCTGGTCCATGTAGGTGAGGGATTATTAAAGAAAACTGGAGAAAATAGGATATTCCAACTAAAAAATCATGTGTTGGCAAAGGAAGACCACAAGCACGTGTGTGGAAAGAGATTTCATGACCATTTTTAATATGTAACAGCTCGAGATGACCTTCTAAATATGATAATAACCAACAGAGCAAAACAAATTAAAAAGCACCCTGCTGAAAGGAATTTACATGGAAGTGGCAAAGATATGAGAACCTTCAATACATTTTATAAGGGAGAGGTCAAGGACAAGATAATTCCAGAAGTATTTTGGAAAAACGGGTTTCAATAGATACAGAATATCCTTCTGTAAGATCTCGGGGCAAACTACAAAAAATGTAATTAAACCTCCAGAAAACAAAGGAAAAGGTGTAAGGATATTAGTGAATGCAGCACAGGGATAAGACAGACAAGATCCCAGCTGGCACAGCTCAGAGTTCTCCAGTGACACAGCAAAGTCAGGCAGAAAAATCAAAATAAATGAGACATTTCTGAAACAGTGAAAGCAACAAGGTCTGAGCAAAGAGACAAACCCAGAGAGACACAAACATAGATGGATGTAACCAACAAGGATGTCAGGAATAACGTTCTAAAAACACAAAAATATGCCAAGTTTTTCAAGAAGTTGGTTTGTTATTAAGAGCAAACAGTATCAGTAGATGATGCCACACAAAGCACTTCAAGAAAAGGTCAGACAGCAAACTCAAATAAAACCAGCAGTGGAAATTGTTGTCTCAACTAGAGAATACCTGAATGAGGGAAATGTTTGGCACTCAGTTGGGCTGATAACAGTGAGCTGAGGATACTGTGACAATAAAGCTACATAATCCTAGTTATAACAATTATTTCATGGATATTGGGTGGGGATCTGAGAGAATATAAAAAATTAAGCAGGAAAAAGAAAAATCAGAGAGTAGAGAGTAGTCTGCTTAATCCCAACAAACAGAAGAAACACTGGCAGAACAGTTACATTTTTATATATATACACACAATTTCCTACAAGAAAACAAGATGAGTAACAGCTGATTTGGATTTGATCTGAACAAATCATGTCAAAGCTATTTTTTCTTGCAATGGCAAAGTAACAGGAGACATCACATATTTTTATTTGAGTAAGAACTCCAGCGCTGTTCCACATGAGCAAATTCTTAAGGAAAACAGGGAAGCACACGTTCAGAAGATCCTATGATACATTGGAAAGCTAAATTCAATATTCACTGTCAAAATGGTAAATGTATTGATGGGCATTCCTGAACTGTGGACTAGCCAACATTTGCTTTAATGACCAATTTAATAGAATAAGACTGCAAAGTGTATTTGCAGATGTGAGTTGCTGCAAGACTGCTGGAAGACAGGATGAGAATTCCAAGTAAGTTTGACAAATTGGAGAAACAGTCTAAAAAAGAACACACTTCAGGAAGTTTGAAGATGAGATTCCACAGCTGAAGGAGACACAATTGTGTAGATTCTTCAGAAAAAAATGAAATTCATACTGGCTCATGTCCTTAAAAGAATTGACAGTGTCATGGTGTTGTGAAAGAAACAGATATTCCCTGGGGAAAAGTGAAAAGTACAGGTCTGTAAAATCAGGGTTTTTTTCTATTTATTACTGGAAAGGCTTCAGCTGCATTCCTGGATCTACTTTGAGGAAGACAAGTCAACTAAAGAAAAAGATCAGAGGTCTGGAAAAACATGACTTATGGCAAAAAACAAAGAATTGAGTTAATAAAGTTGGAGGCAAAGAATTGCAGGTCATGGCAATCCAAATAACTGGAAGTAGCTGCAGGAAGGAAATAATCTGTTCTCTACACAAAAGAAAAATAGATAAAAGATGATAGAATGCAACTGCTGCAAAAAGAACTGGATCCGAGGCTGAATATTGGGAAAAGACTGATGAGGATGGGGCTTCCAAGGCCCAAAAATGCATTTGCTGAGGTTTTTAAGGGCAGATTGGACAAACATCAGTGGAGATTGGTTTTGGCACAGTTAAGCCCTCATTGGGAAAAGAGAATAGATCAGGTGACAAAGCTGCTGCCCTGTTTCCTACGGTTCTGTGATTACAAAGGAAAACGCGATCCCTCAGCCTAGGAAATGTCCAAACACCAGGAGTGGCCACTTGAGCTTCAAAGCGAAAGTGGGATCTGAAAGTGATGCTCGACATTTGCATGCAAATGGATTCTCTCATCTCCTTCTGCAGCCCTCACACAATCCCTCCTCTCACCCCTGCACCTCCTCAGGATGGGCAGGAACAAAACGCAGCCCCTCTCCAGGAATCTCCAGGAATTCTGCCACACAGTCCCGGTGCAGGATGTCACCAAGTGTCACCTCGGAGCCTCTAAATAAATATTCAGCAGAATTTGGTGTGTCCCAGATCACACGTGGGCTCCAAGGGCCACATCCTTCCCTGCAGCCTCCCCCAGGCCAAGGAGAGAAAAGGAAAAGCTCCTTGTGCCATGCAAAGCGACTTCACATCTCCACAGTAAATTATGTTAATTAATGTGAAAGCAAAACAGCTCCAGGCTGTTCCAAAGGATGTAACCACTTCAGGTCCTTAGCTCTGTTGTGAATTATTCCAAGGTTTGGTCAGAAATTGTGCCCAGAAACATTTTTGCATCGAAAAAAGGCCTGTGCTCCAAAGTGAAGTAGTGCCGTACTTTTACGTTTTCAAAAGTAATTAATTTAGAAAGAGAAAAAACTCTACATTTGATCAAAGAGCATAATGAAATTTTTTTTTTTTTGCATTTCAGGTTTTAATTTGAGAAGGAAAAAATGATTTAACCTAAATGTAATCAAGCTGTTTTGTGAAGAATAAAATAGTTTCCAGCAGATGTGCCCCGTGTAGAAATTTCATATGTCTGGGACCTCAATTTGTCAGATTTGGTTTACATTGATCAATGCACTTGAGAGGTATTGGGGAGAAACTAAGAAAGATAGTGAGACTCCATGGCTCTAATTTCTTTAAAAAGTCAGCCTGAAAGTTGAAAGATAAATTATGCAAATAATTAGTAATTCAATAACATTTTTCTTCTGTTAGACCAAAACCAGAGAATCTTTCAATACAGTCAAGTTAGCCAGAAAATTGCCCTTATAAAGAATACCAAGCCTCTTATTTATCACGTGTGCCACAGCCCACCTGGCTTAAGCATCACTGTAAAATGTGAATATACAGAGCCAGAGATGCAGAGCTCAGTTCTCTAAAAGGAAAGAAATCAAACAAGTGATCCCAAATAAAATGTAACCCTAATGGGATATGATGTAACAGGTACTATGAGAGGAGGAAAAAACACTCCCTGATCTAAATCATTTTTTCTTCAAAATACTCTGGCACCATGGTTGGTAAAGTACAATTAGAGGCACATTGCTGTGAAGTCACCTTTAGATGGACATTAGAGATAATTAAATAGAGAAAAATAGAGAAGAAATATCCACTTTGAGAGTATCTAATATCCCAGTGAACAGTGCTCATTGAAAGCATGAATAAACAACATTTTGAGCTAAAAGAATGATAAGCTTCAAATACAAAGACATTGGACCTGTTAAATATCAACATCCTGCAACTGGATGGAAGTTACAGCTGCAGCAACAGGGCTCAGAACCCAGCAAATCTGCTGGTGCTTTCCATTTCTGACAAAATCAGAACTAAGCAGAAACAGCTCTTTTCATTTGTCTTTTCAAAAAAATTTTTGCCTGAACAGAGAGGCCTACAGACAGCTCTTTCTGGGAAAAATTAAACACCCCAGATTACCATCTCTTTGAAGCAGGAACTGTCTGTGCCCATGTCAAGGGCTACGTAGAGTGAGATTCCAATTGATAACAGAGGTTTCCAGGCACACTGTATCACAAAAAAACCTTGCATAAAGGCAGTTGGTAAACACTGGAGCCATTGCAAGTCCCTAAAAGTTCAGGTCTAATAAAACTACAAGACTTATCAGGTAGCTACTGATTTTAAAGAGCAGCTAGAATTGCCTGGCATTACCTCTGAAAAGTGCAAAATTGTAATACCTTAGAAATCTGCATTAGAGAAGACAGTCAATAGATTGTAACAAAATCTACATATTTGAGTCAAATAGGTTAAGAACCTCAGGAAATTATCTGCTAGGTCTGGTTCACACAGCAGCAAGCCTGCAAATGAGGGACAATCACAACTGTGTTTCTGAGTATAAATAAATAAAAATAAAATTAAATAAAATGTTCCGAAAAGCATTTAAAAAATAGTAACCCAAATCAGTGTTGGGACTTAAGCATATTTTAATAAAATATTTTGGTGCATGAATTAAAAACCATTGGTCCCTTAAGGCACGCTTAGGAACCTGCAAACTCTTTGGAGTTTCCAAGTTTACAAGGTCTGCAAAAATAACACAGAGTTTGCATTTGCTTTAAATTGATAGACTGAAAAATATGTATGAAGTATTCACAGAGGGTTTTTTTTTTCCCTCAAGCAAAGCTGTATTTATTTAAAGATGCTCATAAAACTCTGTTAGCCTCTTCTCAGAAAAACTGCCACCCCTTGAACAGGGCTGCTTGGAAGGATTTGGGGAAGGATTTTTCACACATCCTCTGCCCTAAGATTCTGCAACTGTGTGAACTTGTTCAACTTCTGAATAGCTTTCATAGCCAACATCAAATAATCTGCAAGTTAAATTCAGATATTTGTTCTGATATTAATGAGTTGTGCTTCCTCAAAGTTGCTTGCAGGATGCAATTTCAGTCAAGCCACCTCTGTGTTTCAAATTCCAATAACTCCAGATGAGTAACAGATTGAATATGGAACACACAACTTTACCAAATTGATTAATTTGGAAGATGTCAGGTATTGTTTTGATTATATAAAACTGTGTGCCAGCCATAACTGCAATATATGACAGATCTAATACCACTTTGTGCATTCCAGATGTCCATTTTGCCCTCTGCAGAGCAGTTTTTACTACTATTTAAACAGGGTCAGAGAAAACCTTAAATGAATGGAAGAAAACCTAAAATATTCCTCATAGGACAGAATATCCTCATCTTACCCCTTCCCTTCAAGGTATTTTTTTCCTGCTGAACAGGACTATGATGTGCCCCTAAATTTATGTATATAAGTTCTCACATGTTGTCTTGAAAGCCCCTCATTCCTCTAAAATGAGCAATTCCTTACTCCAGGCCTTTTCTCAACTGCATGTCTGGCTTTTTCTTTGCTTTGGAGATCAGAAATTAACTTTTTGTGTGTGTGGAGTGAAACTGGCATAAGCCAAGATCACTTTCTGCTTTTCCTGTGACATAACACAGGGTTGTGCAGTCACAGTGGTTCACTGGTTTTTATAGAGATTAAAGAGAGAATCTTCCTGAATAAAAGACAGGAATTCCTGGGAAATGGTGCAAGATGGAAGAGAATAAATCCTTTGGCAAGTGCAAGGTGAGTTTGGGTGGGCAGGGTTAAAACTGAATGAGGCTGGAGCAGGGTTACTCTGTTTTATAAATTTGGTTAAATGGTGTGAGCCCTGCTGCTTGCACTGAAACCAATCAGAATTTGGGTGATTTGAGGATTGGACATGCAGCACCCCACCTAAAATCCTACCCTATGAAGCGTTTGCTGAAGGCATTTGGAGACAACATCCTTATAAATAATTTTTTTTGTGGTTTTTTCCTTACCTCTGGGGTTATCCCCGATGATGCTGGTTTTGCCATTCCAGTACCAGAGCAGCAAGGTTGCATCCCGGGATCCTGAGAGGATGTAACAATTCCCTCCGATGTAGGACTCGGAACGGGCCAGGCACGTCACAACATCCCAGTGCCCAAACACCACCTGCACCAGTTTACCTGCAACACAGCAAATGCATCCTTTTAAAACTATTCTTTTATTCTGGTCAAACACCACCTGCACCACAGCAAATGCATCCTTTTAAAACTATTCTTTTATTCTGGTCAAACACCACCTGCACCAGTTTACCTGGAACAGCAAATGCATCCTTTTAAAACTATTCTTTTATTCTGGTCAAATACCACCTGCACCACAGCAAATGCATCCTTTCAAAACTATTCTTTTATTCTGGTCAAACACCACCTGCACCAGTTTACCTGCAACACAGCAAATGCATCCTTTCAAAACTATTCTTGTATTCTGGCCAAATATCACCTGCACCAGTTTACCTGCACCACAGCAAATGGATCCTTTTAAAACTATCCTTTTATTCTGGTCAAACACCATTTGCATCAGTTTACCTGCAACACAGCAAATGCATCCTTTCAAAACTATCCTTTTATTCTGCCCAAACACCATTTGCATCAGTTTACCTGCAACAGCAAATGCATCCTTTTAAAACTATCCTTTAATTCTGGCCAAATATCACCTGCACCAGTTTACCTGCACCACAGCAAATGGATCCTTTTAAAACTATTCTTTTATTCTGGTCAAATATCACCTGCACCAGTTTACCTGCAACAGCAAATGCATCCTTTTAAAACTATCCTTTTATTCTGCCCAAACACCATTTGCATCAGTTTACCTGCAACACAACAAATGGATCCTTTCAAAACTTCCCTCTTATTCTAAGACAAATTAAATATATTATAAACTCTTTTAGAAATATTTTCTTCATCCAAAAAATAAAAAAACTACAGTAGGGAGAACTATTTTTTCTTTCTTTATTTGGTGGGAATGTATTTAAAAGTGCAGCAATCCATAAAATCCATAAAAAAATATTTGCAGTCTCTCAATATGATATTTTATTCAAAAGTGGAACTGGATTTGCTGAAGCCCAGCAATTGCAGACCTTGAGGAATCACAATAAAGAACACAAACACACAATTTTCTTCAGGTATCAGGGGCCAGGACAAATCCTGCACCAGTGACAAAAAGAAGTGTCATGTGTGATGTCCCCAAGGTGTGACCCTGCCTTTCCCAGCCCAAATGATCATGCACCCATTTGTGCTTTGGGCTGAATAAAGAACGAGGAGGAACAGAAGGGGAAAAGAGTGATGGATTGAGAAGAGAGGCCAAAAAAGAAAAAGGAAATACAGGCTGCTGTGTTTCTGAGTATAAATAAATAAAAATAAAATTAAATAAAATGTTCCGAAAAGCATTTAAAAAATAGTAACCCAAATCAGTGTTGGGACTTATGCATATTTTAATAAAATGTTTTGGTGCATGAATTATAAACTATTGGTCCCTTAATATGGGTGATAGGGAACATTTCACAGCCTCTTTTTACACAGTACAAAAGGACTGTGTTTGTATCCAGCCACTAAATAATAACAATTAATGGGAGCAAAAGACTTAAGGAATTGGTTCTGAGGAAAGAACAACAATAGTTTTAACAGCCTGATTTATAACAAGATCAAAAAGGTAATTGCATTGAAGTGAAGAAAATCAGAAAAAAAACCAAGAGATATAAATGAATATCTACAAAAGGAGAGGGGAAGCTACTTTAGTACATGAAGAAAAAATAAAATAACAAGATGAAATTTAAAGGAAATCTGTACATCAGATTCAAAATCAAATACTGGTAAAACTTATCAGGCCTACTCTGCTTTAAATTTCCAAGGGAAATTGGAGATGAATTGAGACTTTCTGAGTGGACAGGGCAAATCCTCTCACTGTGCACACCCACACTGTAGAGCAAGGGTAAGTAACTCAGGGATCAAATAATTATGTGATAAATTGTTCAGTTGTATTGACATTAGCTGGGGTAATTTATACTTTTAGAATATAAAACATCACTGACTTATAGAGATCTCCTTCTCAATGATTTCTAATTTTATAGGCTCTGTTCTAGAAAACATGCATTTCACAAGGTTATTTCTGTCTGGTTAGTTGTATTTTGTTACTTTGCAGCCTAAGATTCAATGAATTTGATCAAAACAAGAAATAAGATTTTGCTATTTCATATTGCTAAAAAAAATTAATTACTCATTTCATAAGAGTTCCTCAAACCTTCCTGTTTCCTTTAACATGAACTGTCCTCTCTGTACGGTAATATCAAACTTTTCCATTTGCACTCAGATATCCCTTTTTGACAGAACAAATTTTCTAGTTAAGGTTTTATTTGACAGCTGTGCTACAAATAATTAAAAAAAAAATAAGACTCAAGTCTGCAGTAGTGAAGCTAAAACAGTCTAGAAGTCATTCCCAGTGCTGGAGGAAGGTTTTATTGTACGTCTGCTATATTGTTTAAAAGAACCCATGATTTAAGTTGAGAGTATTTTCTATTAAAAACAAACAAACAAACCCAAGATCTGATAGGAAAATGGTTCTTTTTTTGTGCAAGTGTTAAAATGTAATTGAATTCAACACTTGTGATCACTTTCCTTTATGCATTGCTGATCACATCATCTTTTCCCTTTGACGTTGTGCTGATTTCAAAATATTTCCCTACTATATTCTCATTTCAATTTGAAGCAAAGTAAACGACATCTGAATTCACTTCATTTAAGGTAGAGTTGCTATATTGGCAAATAGAAGAGACAAATCTGAAACTTTTCTGGTATTTTGGTTTATACCCTGATTGACTATGGGAATAACAATCAGGTGCAGGTGAATAGAGGAAATAAAACAGGAAATAAAGAGATATTTGTAGTTCAGATCAATACAGGACATGGATACCAAACCCATACAAGTTCCTTCCATAGGTGTAAATTAAAATACATCCTTTGATACAATAGAATTATTTCTCTATTCATTTAAATCAAGAATACACACAGAATATTTATTAGTGCTAGCTATCCTTTCTGAAGATCCACTTTAAATTCACAATTTCAGTAAATTTCTTTTCATCAATGAGAAAATTAACTTAAGAAGGGTCTAATAAGATGTCTGTATAATGAATTGTGGGCAGTCAGTATTACATAAATGGAACTTCTCCTTTATACTTAAGGCTTTACAAATGTAAAAATGACAGAAAGACTGAAGTGCACCACGAGATCTAAAGTCTTAACAGATTTCCATTACAGATCATTCTGTTTTGTCAGACATTTTGGTTTGCCAAGTGTGAAAACCACTGCTAACTAATATATTTAAGAAATGATGACAAACATGTAGGATATTCCCCAGGGATTAATAACCCACTGGAAAGCTTGATGGCACACACACATTAACCACGCTGGGTCATTAATCCCAAAGAAATACCTTGCACTGAGGCTGCTATTTCCATTATGAAACAATGAAAGGAGGGAAAAAAGAAATCATACCTAGTTTTTCCTGGGGTTCCATGGCTTTTAAATTCCTACATTGAAAGATTCTTTTCTATTTAGCATGACACATGCATGGCTTCAGTGGTTTGGACACACTCCAGCTGACAGACTGATTTAACTGCTGCCCATTCTATCGATCAGTTTATGTTAGATAAAAGAATTCAGTGGCTCCAAATCAATTCTAGTATGGCAAAGCTTTCAAAGGCTTTCATAAGTATTCTTTCACCAGGTTTCAAGACTTCTTATTCTATGGTGCTTGCCTGTATTTCCTGAAAAATCTCAGTTCTCTGGTGCTGGAAACCAACCAGAGTTAAATTCGAGTAAATACTTTAAGATAATTAACTCTCCTGGTATGCCAGGCTCCACACAAGCTCTCACCAGTGAAAACCACACTGCAAGAGCAGCATCCCTGTCCTGTAAGTTTGAAGTGTGAAGCTCAGTCTAAACCAGAGCTCCTTCTCCCACATTTGCCATCATTCCAAAAAACAACGGCACACAACACCCGGCAGCAGCAGGCAAGGAAAGATTTGACAAATAATAGGGGAATAAATACACACTCCACCCCTCATCCTTTATTTGAAACAGTATTTGAAACTGATTATGAACAGAAAAAACATTTTAGAGGCTGTTTCATATTTTCAAATTACCTGAGTCAGTAGAGTAAACACGGAAGCTCTTGTCCCAGAAGCCACAGACCAAGATGTGACGATTGTCAGAGGTGATGACAAAACACTGGGAGTGCACCTGAATGCTTTGGTCTAACAGGTCTGTGATCTGCCTCCTGTGCATCCCTGTATTGCTGGCTGGACACAAAAACACAGACCAAGACATTGGAGCATCCACATTCACAGAGAAAAAGCACAATTTAAACCTTACATTCACACCAAGCACATTTCTCACTTCTGTTACCTGTTTTTTTGTGGCAGGGACATTTTCTTTCTAATTCTACTATGAAATACTCATTACACTTCTGGGAATGATGCTAATTCTGTGAAGTATGTATTCTAAAATAAAAGAAATCCCCTTTTTAAGTGACATGCAGCTGAGAAATAAATGAAAGATCGCACATAGGTAACAGTACACTGAAATGTGATAAGATTCCTTCGCTCCTTCTTCTAGTGTAAGAAATTAAAAATTACAAACAAAGCAAAGGAGTGTAATGATAAGACAATACACAAACCACACAGTGGTTCAAATGAGCACACAAAGGATAGTGATTTTAAATTGTAAATCAGTTGTATTTCATTGCAAGCGCTGCCATTTAAAAAAAGAAAAAACTTCAGTAAACATCACTACTGTTTACATATTTTTAAGCACGGCTCAAAAATTAACCAATGAACTTTAGGGTTGGGAGAAATTATTTGCCCTATTTTGATCACTTAATGTTCTTGTCCTTAGATTAGTAAGGTGTGCACGTATATATATACATATATAGGTGCCATACATATATATCATGAAAGTCCTTCACTGTAGGAAGAACTTTCAGTGTGTTTGCTCCTGAGGGAATCTGATTTCCATCCCAGGCAAGTAATTTCTCCTGGGTTTGCCTGCCAATGCTTGGAGCACCTTTACTTCCATCCAGAGCTCTTCCACACCAACCTCTGTGCTATTTTTTATTCTTTGTTCTTTCATCCCATTCCATTTTCACAGGCCAGCTATCCCCCAAGCCTCTTATTCCATTTACTCTGTATCAAACCCTTCATTTCTTTATGCTTTTGCTGTATTTAAAATGTTGATACTGCCTTGTGCATATGGGTAGCAAATAATTTAGCAAGGTGCTGCCACTGCTCTCTGCAGGTCACACAAATGTGGCCCTCACTGATCTCGGGGCCACTTCCAGAGTCACAACAGCACGTTATAAATGCACAGTGAACTGCTCTGTGTGACAAAACAGCAGCAAAGGAACCTCAAAAGACATGCAGATCACCTAATTCAGAGAGGATAAGGCCTTCCAAAAACCTCACCTCCAAAGAGGTTTAGGATTTGTGTCGTATCAGGCATTGCTGGTTTATGTCCTCCTGTGCACTGGGAAAATGAGGAGGGCAGGAATCTCTCCTCACGACTAAGACAGCAACAAGATTCCTGCTATAACCATAAAAATGTAATTTTGTGGTCCTCTTAGGTGCCGTTTCTAGGTAAATGTGTCTAGCCACAATTAAAATCCTCTAATATTACCTACATAATTACTTGCTTGCACCCAATGATGCTACTTAGCAATGACAAAGAAAGCCTCAAACCTTTGAAACTACATCCAGTGTAAGCACAAGGCTGATTTGAGATCTACTGTAGGAAGAGAATATTAAACCATTTTTCAGAATGTGAACATTAACTTTAAATGTCTTTGCACCAATGTGATTTGGGGTTTTTTTGCTGTAATATTTATTTACACTTCTAAGATCAGGTTTTTAAGCAGAACACACATTTCCTGCTCCAAACATTTTTTTGGATAAAATCTGTTTCAGGAAGGAAAGGAGAGTTACAGCATGTGTCTGCCTCATAACAACTATTGCATTATTCAGATGAGGATTGATTTCAGAAACTTTGGAAAAACACTTTAATTTTATCAGCTCTATAAAATGGTTTCATATGCCCCCAATGTTTCTGGTTTAATTTTCCTAGAGCTTTACCCAGAAAAATGCTTCCTACACAGGAAGTGCCTGTATCTACAGACAAAAATATCACACTTCCTACTGGGATGTGCACGTTAATTATGAAATTAATTCTCACTGCCTGACAGAGCTGTCATTCCAACCTATCCACACAAGTCCATCTTTGCTCTGGTTTTTCCATGCTTCCACAATTGGCCACACCACTTTTTTCCAGTTAAACCACCCTGAAATAGCTGGGTTTTAATCTAAGCTGGAAGTCTAACAAAATTGGGGGGGCAGAGAATCCTATTTTCTTTGCTCCCCTCCTACAGCTGGTTTGTGTTTTGGTGTTAGGGACTTGAGTTTTTCTTTTCTCATCATGTTTAAGGTTCCATTTGCCATACAGACTTCCAAATACACACGCCCCAAAGTTGGGCCTGTAAAAAAGAATTGAGCAAACTCTAACCTTGCTAACAGAAAAATCAGCTCTGTATGAACTGATAAAAACTCTGTAACAAAAAGTCATGAATTGCATCTATGACACTGAGTCACTAAATAAAGGAGAGACATTGGCCCACCCCTTTTTAATAAAAGAAAAACGTACACAAATTTAACCAGTGAAGCTGATCAAAAGATGCAATACCCTTGAAAAATGAATACCAATATCTCAACACTAAACCAGAGCGGGCAATATATTTCAACTTGGAAACCGCTTTGCAATTCCACATTAATCCCCTCAGCCTGAACAGCAGGTCCATGAAGAAAGGATTGATCTCCTTTAATGATGAAACCCTGGCACGGTGGTTTTATTTTTCACAACACGGTGCAGTTAAGAACCCCACTGTTATTATGAAAATTTCCTCAGCAAAAGGAAAATTCATCACCACGCGCCTCGCTGCTGCTCATCAACAAGTCTGAGTGATGAAAAGATCCAATATTATCCTGACACTACTTCATGCACATTCTCAATCACACATTATTACAGCATCCATATTAATTTTCACTGACACGCGTCCTAGGCCTGTTCAAATTAGGCAAACCAACGAGGGGGAGTTGATGAAATACCAGCATAGCCACAGCTCATTGCATTCCAATTTGCATGCAAATGGTTTATCAGGAAAATTCCATTCCCAGCAACCAGCAAGTGAAAAACAACCGTAATCTGCACTTCAGGGCCACCATACAGAGCTTAATGAATCGCAAAGAGAGAAGGAAGTGACAGACCTATGAGAGGATCGATTTCCACTGGCAGCTGGTAAGGCTGGTCTTGTACAGCACCTTGATGAGCTGGAATTCAGGAAAGGAGATTTTAAAACTTGGCATTTTTTGTATAACACGTATTATTTTTAACGCTGTATTTTATATATCAAAGCTATGTCCTTTTTTTTAGCTATTCGAGATTATTCTGCATCAATTGAATGAAAATTAAAAAAAAAATCCAGGTGGTTTTGCAGGCTGCTTAGTAAACATTTATTTTAGATTAGGGCTATTCTGAATGTATGCCATCAGCAGCAGCTCTGGTCCTGAGCCATAAGCTCTAGCAGATGCTTTACTGGCAACCTCTGCTGTAGCAACAAAACAAAATTAAGTGGTAAAGAGGACTGAAAACAAAATGTGACAACCATCTGCTGACTGTAGCAAATACTATTTTCCTCTTTACTTTTTAAAGCACTGCTTTGAACAACTGAAGCACAAAGGACATTTTTTTTTAAAAATCAGTTTATGATGCAGAGAGGGAAATCTCGTAGTCATCTTGTAGTCAGCCAGTATTTAAGGATTCATCCACCACCAAAAAACATTTATTTACAAGTTTGCACAGAAGTTAATATATTAATTCTGCTAACCCACATTTCATCTGGGCACCTGGCATACTGGTAAAATGTTTATGTACTCAATTCTCCTGCAGGAGTAAAAAGAAAATCTTCTTTTTTTCCCCACAGCTTCACTACAAAGAAACCAACAAACTGCTCCCCAACCCTCCCCCCAACAGCCCACAGTATCTTCTTGGAAGAGAAACAAAAAATAATGGCTAAATACTTACACATAGGATTTTTATAACTACAATACACAGCTTAATATAACAATTAGTGTCAATACAAGGATTTCTTAAATAGCTGATTCATAATTCAAAGTTCTACTGCAATGAAGCACCAACACAGAACAAAACATGAAATCTGTGTGATGCCAAAGAGCATCCTGCTGGCTACCAGTGCCATTAGATGTCAGCAAAGCCACCAAATTCATATTCAAAGGCAGGAATTGGCTTCTTAATTACACACTAGTGACAACTGGTCATTTGGCAACTTAACTTTTTTATCCCTCATTAACAAAGACAATGCTGAGCCCCCAGCAGGGGATCTGGAGCAGGAATGATCCCTGTCCTCTCATCCTAGGAGAGCCCATTTTGGGATAAAATTGGAAGTCAAGGACAGCAAAGGCTCAGGAGTCCACACCCAGGTATCTCAAGCACAGTAATTCATTAACAGCCTGGAACTGATGTGGGCACTCACAGGAGTGGGGTGAGGTGATTTTTTTGTTGGGTTTTTATGGTTGGTTTTTGTTTGTCTGGGTCTGTGGGTATTCCTGAATTCTTTGTAATGGCAAGACAAGTGTAAAATGCTTCTAAATGAAAAAATAGTGACTCAAAAGCACAGCTTAGAGATCTCCCTTTTAGAGATGAGGGAAAAGCCTGAAAAATCTGAAAGCTCTGTTGCACTCAAACCAGTCGATCACTACACTCACCAAACTCTTTGCTCAGGGATCATCAGCCAGCAGAATTGTGCTGAAATCAAAATCAGCTCCTACCACTTCTGAACGTTTTCTTCTTCCCATGACTGTTGTCTGTTCACAAAGGCCATTTTTTAAAGGCCTTGGCTATTTGTATGTCCATGGTCACACATCCAAGGGATGAGAGGATACTGCCATCCTCCTTTCAAAGAAATCTCACGAGCCCTGTAAATAGTTCTTGCTCACAACTTATCTTAGACAAGTCTCCCTTCCCCTCCTCCTTCCCACCTTTCTCTTGAAGCATTTCTTGGGAGGGTGAAATAATACATAAATGTTTCTGTTTGAGAGGTAATTTGTAAGAATTAGGAAAAAGTGTGGGAGTCATCTGGCTTTTTTCAAAAAGTAATCACAGACCATGGGTCAAGATTTCTTACTAGGAATTTCAACCATGTAAGTGTTTCTCTGGTGTATCTTCTATTTAAGTTATTGGAGTATAAGGTCTTTTTTCCCCCCTTTCTTAAAAAGCCTTTGACCAAATTTACTGCACTGCACAGAAATAAACCTCCTTTGATGGCTTAGGCCTAAGACTGCCATAGTCAAGGAAAGGAGGGTGGATGTCTTTAAGATTGGAGAATATTCGAATTAAAAGCAGAATTACATTCTCAAGCACAGCACACTTCCAAATGAAAATTAATTTTATTAGTTGCTGTGCAAATGGCTATTTGGTTTCCCTTTCATACTGACAATACATAAGCACCTACATAAGTAACTTGGGGATGTTTAAGATAAGACTTATATTTTATTTTCTAATTCTCATGGGGTGGAGAATATGGAGTTTATAATCAAGAAAAGACTGGCAGAGAAGATTTCAGGCAAGTTCTACACACTTTAAAACTGCCTCAGACATGATATGGCTCAGGCTCCCTACAGAAGGAAAAACAAATTTAAGAGGCAGAGGCCTCTTAAATTTAAGAGGCCTTTATCATGACCAAACAGTGACAGACTGTTTTTGTCTCCTTGCATGGTGCTTGGTGGCCTGGAAAGCAAAATATGGTTTTTCCCAACCTTTGGTGTGCCACACATCCTGCTGCAATACTCAGATCACCTTTCTAAAGAGAAACCAAGCCCACGTGTGTCACCATGAGATTTTACTAGTTGCTGAGCATTCATATTAAAGTAGAAAGTTTGCACCTTCTCACACTCTTTTCATGTAAACACCAGCTGTGTTATAATAATAACAAATAAACAGTTATTGTTTTCACATTCCTTGCTAGACAGACAAGACTGTGTGCCAGTCCCCTTTGACCAATGTGGTGAGAGGTGGAAATGCCCACTCTCCAACCCACGGTCACTTTGCTAGAAGTAGATAATAATAAACAAAGCAGGAAGATTTCTCTCCTGCTGCTCTGCTCTCCCCAAACTCCAGACTCCGTGTGTCTTTCTGGTGAAGCTCACAGCGACACACGTGTGAGGAGCCCACTGGGTGAACAAACTCAATTTGCTTTTTCCACTTTCACCCAACAGTTCTGCAGCAAATTATGACAAGAGAAGGGCTTGGCTGGCAGGGGTTTCTGAGGGTTCTGGTTTTAATGCACGTACCAGGGAGGCTGTGCCACTTGTTGACAGCAAAGAGCCTGTTGGCAGTGACCGTGATGACGGCGGGGGTGGCCAGGCCGGGCTGGGTGTTGGCGGCCACGTGAGCCACCGGCGAGTTGGACGGGAATTTGAGCACCATGATCACGTCCTGCTGCGCCTGCTCTGTGAACATCAAGGGGCTCTGCAGGAGGAGATACTGTTGAGTGCACACAGAACCCAAACACGGGGGAAAACACAACACGGGGAGGAGAAGAGACAGGACAAGAGAAGGAAGAGAGAATTAAAACCCGCCAGATCCGATAGAGGCTGCAGTAGAAAAGCAAATGCAGTAACAGTGGACAGGCTTGTGGAAATCACCATTTTAGGCAGAAAACCCTGCATACACCCTATTAATCTGAGGGCTTTGGTGGACACAGGGTGTCTGTATCCAGACTTTACTACAGATCACAGCAGATTGAACTAAAAGTTTTCAATCACTCAGCTCTGCCAAAAGAATTCTCCTTCATATCTTCTTTGCTCCTCTCCTACAGCTGGTTTGTGTTTTGGTGTTAGGTACTTGAATTTTTCTTTTCTCACCATGTTTAAGGTTCCATTTGCCATACAGACTCCAAATACACACGGCCCAAAGTTGGGCCTGTAAAGAAAGAACTGAGCAAACTCTAACCCTGCTAATAGAAAAATCATCTCTATATGATTTATATATTATTATATATATCTCTATCATCTCTATGAACTGATAAAAACCACTATAACAAAAAGTCATGAATTGCATCTATGACACTGAGTCATTAAATAAAGGAGAGACATTGGTCCACCCCTTTTTAATAAAAGAAAAACGTACACAGATTTAACCAGTGAAGCTGATCAAAAGATGCAATGCACAGACAGTGTGTCAAGGAAAGCAATACCAAACCAGGAGGGAAACACACACAAAAATAAAAGTGAGCAAAAGAAATTCCTGCTCCCAGAGATTGTCTCAAGTTGCATTAAATTGGCAGACTGTAATTCTTTACAAGCCAGATGAGAACATGAAAGCACATTAAAATAAACAGATACACACATACACTAGATATATGTTCTGTATATATTTCTGGTGTACAAAAATAAGATTTATGAATGCAAAGTAGAAGATTTCACTGCAAATGTGTTTCAAAGGACAAACATAATTAAATGCAGTTGTAAAGAATACAAAGTGAATGTGATTACAGACACTATCCTGCCTTGTTTCCAGAAATGCTAAAAGGAGGGAAGGAATCCAGACTCTCATTATCAACATGATTTTTTTAGGTTTTAGGGGGGGTTTTTTTAGCTTAGTAAGTTGAAAAGTTTATTAACTTCTTAACTAAGTTCTCTAAGAATACTGCAAACATCAAAACAAAATATTGAGGACTTTAGATCTGGATATCAAATGTGAGGAGAAAAAGCAACACCTGATGGGTTTATGACTGTGTGGTGCATCTGAAAAAAAGAGAACCCCACTGGAAGGCAGAGGTACAATCAGCCTGGTCACCAAGTATTTGTAATTTTCTAATAACCAAATTAGAATACTAATGAGGTGTCCTTGGCTATTCTCCACCTGCAATATTTCATTACATATATGTGTATGTAAGTGCACACATTTAATGTATATTTATACAGAACTAATAAAAAAATTAAATACATTTGCATTTTTATTATCACTCCTTTTTAAAAAGTTATTAAGAGTACTTAGAAAAACATATTGCTCTATGAATTCCTATTTACAGTCTTTGCATAAAGGTGTAAATAAAAGCAACTAATAAGCTACCCAGACACCCTTCTGAGCAAGTGGCTAAAAGCCAATCAATATTATGAGTTAATCCTCCCTGGATGCTCATTCAATTAAAGGTGTCAGTAATGCCTCATCTGATGTGGCCTCAATTAAATCCAGCTATCTGATGGCTGAAAACACAAGGGGATACAGCAACAGCAGCACGAGCAGACAAATAGGCAGCCTTGGTGTGACTGCTAATGCCTACACCTGGTGGATATTATGTGTATTATGTGTATTATGTGTATTATGTGTATTATGTGTATTATGTGTATTATGTGTATTACGTGTATTATGTGTATTATGTGTATTTATTATGTGTATTATGGCTCGTGCACTTCACACAGCACGTGCTAACTTCCAATCCAGCTGGATTCACGCACACCAAAACAAAACTCAGTAAATAATGCAGCTAGGAATGATTCAGGGTTATGACAGGAGAAATATCCTTATTGTATTTCAGCTCCAGGAATACTTTGAAAATCATTTAATATAGTGCTATTATGAAAATATGTATTAATAGCCACAAAACCAGCAAGTGAGGAACTAAGGGGTTTTTTTTTCTGGGTGTACCCCAGCCCAGAAAACCACAGCTAACTTCTTAAATTTTAACTTCTTCTATTACATACTAAATCTTCACTAAATGCAGCATCACAAAAAACGTTATGATAAAACCACACAAACTGCTTGCTGGTATCAAATTTATTTATACAACGATGGCTCTAACACATCAATAATCAACTCCTGGAGTTGCTCCTCCTCCTGAAACAAATCCCACACACAAATCCACGCAGGCTGTGCTGGCCTGGCACGGGGCACAGGCAGCTGAGCAGCTCTCAGGGACACCAAGTGCTGGATTTGAGAAGGGCCAGCAGCTCAGGGTAACAAGGGATTTTACACTTCTGAGACTGCTGCATCACAAGGTTTGCTGCTGCTTTGGAAACGTTTCACGTTTTCTTTGTAATCTTTTCAAACCTTCTGCACTTCAGATATGTTTTAAAATTAATAACTTTAGTCTGATTGAGTAGGATGTATTTTCTTCTTTCATGTCCTGTAAGAATGTCTTTTTTTTAATATTGCAGTGTAAATGTCTATCCTAACAATAAGAGAACATAACCTTTTGAAAACCTTGGGAATTAGCAGAGCATTTGCTGCACTTTTCAGAATATCACTTAACATCCTTAGTTCTGGACCTGTGACAACACAAATGATGTTTTGAGCCCAAGGACTGCACACAACATGATATGAAAAGTAATCAGTAATAAAATAATAGTTTGTATAATAAAATTATATTAGACACAAGGAGAGGGAAAAGGGAAAGCATGTTAATACTCACTGCCTGGATTTTATCACCCTAGCTTTACTGCAAAACACATTTAGTCACATTCTTTGCTATGTAAGTTTCAGCTCATGAATTCCTGGTAATCCTGGTTTTAAGGGAAAACCTATGCCTGGGGGAAAAGACAAGAAAGTTCCACCTCCTAAATCCATGCTTCTTGGGGAATCTGCCAAAGATTAACTAAATTGTCTCCACGATGACTGGCTCTCACCTGTACAGGTATGGTATTAACAAAATCAACTGATGAAGTGTTCTTAGATTACACTGACAAAAAAACAAAAGCCTGCACTGGAAATCAAGGCAATCCTTTTAGCAATAAATAAAAAAAAATAGTTAAGCACTACATACAACTCCTACCAAATTGTAACTCATCTGCTGGTTTTAATAACATAATTCCACAACCACGTAAAAGCAAAGTGAAAGTGTCCAGGTGTGCAAAGGGACAATGGTCACAAAATGGTCACAAAATGGTCACAAAATGGTCACAAAATGGTCACAAAATGGTCACAAAATGGTCACAAAATGGTCACCAAGAGCCACCATGGCACTTACCACCTGCATGGCAGAACTTCTTGGAGGGTGTGGCTCTATGAGCAGTTGGGAAGGGGTCTGTCCAAAACTTCGGATTTGAGCCTCCACAGCCTGCAAAAGGCACAGGCAGGTTTGCATGTTAAGAGGTGCTAATTACAGGCAATAGAACCAGAACTGTCACCTGAAAATGTCATCCCACACTTCTGGCTTGTTTCATGTTGAAAATCAACCCCGTGTGTTCACTGCGGGGCCGAGTGCTTGGCACTGGTACTGAGAATGAGGTCACCATTTCAGTACTGTGGATGCTATTTCCATGAGAAACTCTGCAAAACCTCATCCTGCTCAATGATATTAAACAGAAACAAGCTATTACCATCAGAAACCCTCTTTATTGGCTCCATTTTTCCTTTCTAACACTGGCTTATCCTGTTTGTATCATAACTCAAAAGCAAAAGTTAACTTTTAAGGAGTTTCTGTAGCTATTAAGTGTTGTACATTAAACTCCACTGCTTCATTTCACAGCAGTGACTACAAGGAAAGCAACACCAAGCTTTTATTCTTACTTCCAGGTTTATTCAAGAAGAGCAAAGAGTGTTAGGATGCATTAAACTACCAACAGTGAAACACGAAGGCATAACCCAGGGAGTTTTTAAAGTTTCTCTGTACCTTCAGCAACATGCTTTAGTACTTTCTTCACAGGAAATACATGAAAATATCATGCTTAGTCATTTCTTAAAAATAATTACGCTGAAACCTGGGAATTTCTCGCCTTAGGCATGTCCAGATAGTTTTCCATGCTACCACCCCTTGTCCCAGTGCTTTAAAGATAACCTCAAGCAACCAAAATCCAACAAGTTACTTCTTGTCAGGCTGGCCCCCTGCACTATTCACAGCAACAGGGCAATACTACAGAAAATGTCAAATTATTCAGCTTAGTTTGTATCTCTTTCATTGTGAGCTAATTAGCAGAGGCTAAATTGCCTTTGCTGTGGGCTAGCAGGCTGTACATGGGCTGATGCCTCAGGTATTTTTCCCTAATCCTTCTTTTTCATGGTTCAATCTTCCTCAATGCTCCTTACACTTACATTTCCCGTTCTATTTTAGCCACTCCTTAAAATTTTTGAGACAATGGCATAACACTTACACTGACCTTATTCTTACGATTATTTTTATATGAACACCATTACTAGGACGTTCTCCTGTTACAGAAATAACAAAGCCAAAAGTAGAATGCACCTGAGACATTAAAATAATCATCCTCTTGATAGTAAACACGCCATCCAAAACACTTGACCTTATTATTTGGCAGGGTTTTTGCAACATCTGAACTCACCAGGGCAGGAGTTGAAATCGGTCTGTGAACAGATTCTAACACTCCCGCCCAGTCTGGGAATCACCACAATCTTCAAAGAACTGGTGAATAAGTGAGTTATCAAAAAGCTGGCTGAAATCTGACACACACACACTGATGCAGGGAGCAGTTTCTGAGGAACAGCAGTATCAGACTCATCAAACACTAAAGATCAGTAGGACCACATGAGTCTCCTTCCTGCTGATGAGACACACTACATTAAAATTCAAAATTCAGATCTGGGGGTTTGTGACTCAAGATATCAAGGGAATCACAAAAGCTTTGAGGTGTCTTAAGACATGAAGCATTAACGAAGGAACTGGTCAGCAGCCCTGTCCTCTCCATAAAATGCTGTTTGTTTCAAAATAGCCAGATTTTAAAAAGATGTGCCAAAACTTAGTTGCAGATTAAGTGGCATATTTTTACTGGCAAATGGGAATTCTGCCCTGCATTGAGGGTAGAACCAGAAGAACATAGGATAAAACATTCTTGAAACACAGCTCCCATGCATTTCTTTTAGAACTGAGAATAGATAAAGCAAGGAAGAGCTTTAGATTTATTCATTTCCTTGTATATGGACTTACGATCAATACAGAAACTTTCACTCCCAAATGCTCATGCCCAGCATTTAAATAGAGTCAGAATTTTATCTCAACTTTGAAATCTGTTATGTCTCAATGCTACCTCTGGAAACTCCACACTCTTACACAGGGGCAGTAGTGAGGGAAAACGAAATTCTGTGTATCCACGTATGGATGCACAGAATTTCAAATACATTCATCACTACAAGAGCCCAAATTGAGGTAAAACAAGTATAAAACACTCTACTCAACCCGTCAGTCAAGAGGCACTGTCTGCTTTCACACAGTGTCTGTCAGACCTGGGGCAGCTGCTGACCAATGGGGCAATGATTTTCCTAAACCCTTCCTCAGAGCATCACAAATTCTCCATTTTCAGTCTTAACAATTTCCACATCACTGTTTCTGATCTAGCTTGGGTTTGTGATTACAGCCCTGGCACAAACACGTCCTTTAGACTCATTAGGTTTTAATTGGTGTCTTAAAAAATATGAGAGCTTACAGTTCTGGCTATAGCCCCCAACACAATCCTCCCCTTTTAGACAACAGAACTGGGAAAAATCCATGTTCAGATCATGTAATTCACAGGTAACAAGGTTTCATAACCCATCACATCTGCACACAGAACTAAAGGCACAGATACTGGTATGTGTACGTCATCTTCACTGCTACCTTCAGAAATCCAAAAGAAATTTGAAGAGCTGCAGAGTAAAGGCAACAACACTCGGACAAATACGTCTAGACATAGTGGCTAGACTTCAGAAAAAAAAAATCTTCTGCATTCCTTCTGGTTACCAAGAGAAAAAAAAAAAAGTAAAGGTTTCTTTTTTTAGCTTCCACATTTTGTAATAATGACCAGGAGTGTACTAGCAACCTCAAATAGTTCCTTCCTTTTCCCAGATTGTATTCAAAGTCGATCCAGATGTCAGCCCCCCGTTCTGATGTCTCAGTCAGAGGGATCACATACAGAAGGATGCAAGACGACCTCCCTCTGTCAGCAGAAATGTGAGTGGAGCTGGAATCAATCCCCATTCTCTCAATTTATGTAACAACAGAAAGAGCCACCACTCAGACTTTTGTTCAGCCTGGCAAAGAAAATCAGGTAGGAGCAGGGAATCTTTTTCTCAGAGACATAACTAGTATCTCCTTTGAAGAAAAGAACCTACATTCACCTGAGAAAATACAGTAAAATGTCCAACAGTCAGAAAGTCATCATCCATTTCCTTTCTAATGAATTATAGCCCAGGTTGTAACTGAGCTTTCCTGAAAATGAGGATTACTGAGAGACAGACAGCTCCTGCAGCAGAGGAAGGGTGTGAGTTTTCCCTCCTCTGGAGCACACAGACATTTAGATGGCTGTAGGTAGAAATGTTTGGGAAATTTGCACAACCAATTCCACATCTATTAAGGACACCCTATAACTGGGAATGAATAATTTTTGTTTGAAAGACATTTTTAGTTTGACAAACTCTTATTGCTGAAAGCAAGATCTGTGCCACAAAGTAAAATATAGTATCATTCCACATTTTATTTCACTGTTTCTCAAATACCTCACTAAAACTGCCTTTTTCCTGTTCATTGTCTACAAACCCAAAACTTTGGTAAGGCCAGAATCGTTCCAGATTCTATGAGAAGAAATAATAAAATGAGACAAGGTAGGCATCCCACAGTATGGATCTCAAACACATAGTTATTTAACATTGTATTTTGAATATTAATTATTTTAGAAGCATGAAAACCAGAGGCAAATTTCATGAGTTCACATTTATCTGATTTTGCCCATCTCTAAAAAGCTTCCTGGGTCATCTCCTCTTGTTTTGGGGTATGGGAAGGGGAATAGGGAAGCAAATTAAAAGAAGGAAAGTCAAGAATTTGAAAAGTTGGCTTAGCTATAATGTAGTTTCTGGCCACTGTTTAGTGTGGCTATTTTCAGTCTCTGAACTTACCCTCTCATCTAACTGTGAGGAAAGTTAATTCAACAGTATGCAGTACCCACCAAATACGGCTGTAAATTTTTGGGGAAGGAGGGTGATGGGGAGGTTGAACATATGGATGCAGTTAAGGTAAAAACAGATGTTTGTTACTTTTCTTTGCAGCAACACTCAGAAACTAAGTCAAAATTGCTTTTTTTTCATGTTTATGTCTGAAAGAACTATAAAATTAAATATGAGGGAGGGCGGGTGGAGGGGGAACTGCAGTGAGTGTCACAGAGAAAGAATGAAACGGTCTCCAGTTTTGAACTCAAATCCTCAAATGAAGGCCCATAACAGTTAAAAAGCGAGACATACACCATTTAACTCCAGATTTAAAGACCTTTAAAGGGACTAGCTCAGAGCTGCTTTCAGACACAAAACACCAAAGTGTCTGAGGAGTGCAGGCACAGCACACCCATGTTAAAATGCATGCCTTGCTCTGAGGGCACAGCAAGCTCCAACCTCCCCACGAGGAGCTCCAGGAGCTCCTTTGCAGATCTGCACCAAAATATTCCCAGTTCCTTCCCAAATCTCTACGATTTCGTGGCCAAACATTTGAAACCCCAGGTGAAATACCAACATGCACTGTAATACATGTTCTTTCAGCACACGTGTCAGGGACAGAAAGCGTTTGGGGTTCATCCTCCGTCATTCCACCCAGTGTTTGTGTCCAGAAAATAAAAACCCTTGCAGAAGTAATTACTTTGGCTCTCTGCCGCTCCTACCTCACCCTTCAATATTCAAAAAGGTTTACACACATGCTCCTCGGTGGTTTCTATTGGCTTGAGTGATCTGCAATTATGATTCCTTGCTTTCCCCTTCCTTCCACCCAGATGTTGCTTTAGGGAACTCTGTTTGACAGGTTTCCCCTCAGACAGGGGAGGTGGATGGCTCAGCAGCCAGGCAAGGAGCTCCTTTCCCTTGGGACAGTGATTAAAATCAAGCTCTGGTAACAAGTGATCAGAAAACCCCCTCTGACCACTCTTAACCCTACAGGAATATTCTTCGTTAAATCCCTCTAGGACTGCAGGAACACAGATAACACCAGCCAGAGAGCAAGCACAATTCATAACCACAGATAAAATTGCTGAAAAGAGCAGAGGGTTATAAAGATGAGCTCTTTGTTGTACCATCTCCCTTGTTTCCTAACAATCCCCGTTAGATCAAGATTGGGAAAAATGGGCAAAATGTTTTTCTGACATAGGCAATGTGTCTGCTGGCTGATGTACACCTGCCCTGGGGATATTGCACTACACTTGACCCAAGGAAAAAATACAGCCCTCAAATGTTAGTATCATAAATTCACACACTCCTTTTTGCTATTTTAAAAATTACATGAGCAGTCTGGTTTCTTCATGTCGAACCAGAAAATTATTTCCCTTGTTTTGACTTCACAAATCAAACATTTGGTACTGAATCACTTCCATATTTTGTTTTCTCGTTGCACCACTCACTTAACATCCTGATTTGAGAAAATTGTCTGTGCAAGCTTTGAAATCCAACAAATAGCAGAGAAGAGAATGGAGCAGAAGAAAGGCTAAGGAAGAAACACTACCAGACCAAGAGTTACCTATTGTTCTCTAGGTATTATTAAACCTGACTGCAAAATGTTTGTAGGTACAGCTCCAAGGCCAGCACCTCAGGGTGGTGGCTCCAGGGCTGAAGCGTTCAAAAGCCATCAAATAGAAATTAAGCATATTTTCTTTCTTCTTTGCACTTTCCTTGCAAGGAATATATCTGCTGCTCATTTTTTTTTTTTTTGGCTTCTTACCACCCCCCAGTTTTACCTCCTTCTGCTAGCTGAAAACACCAGAGTTGTCTGGAGATTGGTTACTGTTCTAATCACTTGTTATTTATAACATCCAAACTAGATTGAGGAGGGGGTTACCCTAAGCAGGACTACTTTTTTTCCTCAAGTTGCTGGACATTCAATATATGAATAATATATTGATAATAATATGAATTATTCTGTTCACATCAGAAAAGCAGAGAAAGGAGAACAGCATAGGATGCCTTCCACCACATCTTTCCAAACAAATACACTAACCCAGCTCTTCAACCACATCAAGGAATTTTCTGTGAGAAAAAAGAAAAAATGAAGTCTTTTTGTCCAGAAAATTACACGGCACTCATTAAAGTAAAACAGGAAGCAATCCCAGTTTGTGAGAATACAACTAGAAGCCCCTGAGGGCTGTGCAAGTTGCTCCAATGTGAATAAATAAATTCATATTAAACAGAGGTAGAGCCTGGAATCTCCAGCTCTCTCTGCCCGTCCACGGCAGCGTAATCCCAGCTGCCAATCTGAAAGAAACCAGTTAGTGAGAGCAGACACAAGCAACAGAAACAAATGTCACTCAATAATGTTCAGAGGCACTGGGTTCATGGATAATTTCAAACAGTATCTCTGTCTGCAGCACTGATGTGCTCATTCAAAACACCTAAATCTTTGGCTACTGGAAAGGAGCAGATAAAAACCACTAGAACTGCAAAAACAGGTCTGGTGGTACTTCAAAGAGACTGACAAAATAAGAAGGGAAAAGAATCTAAAAAGAGAGTTAAGTTCAATTTAAGGACTGCAAATAAAACTGGATTCACTACAAGCAAAAGCCTAAGCAGCTCTGGAATTAGTTTTTTAGAATACAAGAGTTTCTGTTTTATTTGAGTACCACAACCAAAATTGCTTCCCTCTCTCTTTTCTGTGGCAGCTGAAGGTTTCAAGAGAGCAACTCATTTTCATTTAAAATCAATAATTATCACAGGGTAAGTAGTGGCACTGCCATGCACAATACTCTCAAACTTCAATTTCTGGCATTATTCATTTTCTCCTCTAAATAGTTCAACAATCCCAAATTTTCTTATATAACAGTTTTCCTCTGGCAAAAAGCAATCAATTCCAATCTGTTAACATTCCACAGGATTTGCTAAACATTGATGTCATCTCTATTTATTAAATAAAAAAATTCATTAAAATAAAATATTTCAATCTGAAGGAGGTTAATGTGAAAATCCAAAATGTAGTGGTCTTTAAACTGTCTTCTGTGATCACCTTTCAGAATCTGTAACAATTGTGGAAAAGAAATAAACAACTCCTTTTGTTAAGCTATGAAATACATGTATTTAAACTCTGTTACTACTATCTGCAAAAACAAATTTTCTGTTTTCAAACTATGACTGCAATGAGTTTTCTACTGCAATAAATTATTTTTTTGTATGAGCATTTAACTGAGACTTGACTTTTAGGAAAGAAACACCTTCCTCAAGCTTTCTCACTCAAGCAGCAGCTATTTATTTATATTTATAAGGTATAACTAATAACTAAAATAACAAAATTTGGTAAGTAAACACCACACACATCACAGTGAGAACAGTGATGCCCAGGTTAGACACCCTGGGCTGCAATAAGCACGTAGAATGAAAACATTCCAAACAAAAATGTTTAATTTCCCAAATACTGTGAAATTCAATGCAGACACCATTTGGACAGCATAAAGAGGCTGCAAATAATCAAAGCGTGTTGATGACACAAAAAATTCCTGTAGCCTGTTCACTTCCATGTTTCTTTCAAGGCTAAATGATCTGGTGTATAACTGCAGCTATTACATACAAGTATATCTCATCCTTCCCACATATGGAAGAGGAAAAAGTAGTTTAAAATAGGAACAACTGATATCAAACTGAGTTCTTTTTGAAGTATTATGAACATCGCTTTTATCCATACATTATCTACCTTTCTATTACTCTTCTCTGTTTAATGCTGGCCAACAAATCTGTCAGCTAGGACTGATCATCCAGGCACAAATGAAAACAAAAGGAGCCCAGGGGGTCTCCAGACCTCTCTGGCTCTGACAGATCCCCAAGACAGGTGAAGCAAGAAGAGGTGAGGGAACTGAAAATTTCTATCCCTTGAATTTCAATCAAAGGTGAGGGGAAAAAGCACTCACAACTGAAGAACTAATTCACATGAGTAACCTCCTTCCAAAAAACTACTACTTCCAGCCAGTTTTTTGACTCCTTAGACATGGAGCATCTCAATCCTAATTTAATTAAAATATCTCTCCTTTTCCTGCTGGATAGAGAAGCAGGTAAATTTACTGTAAATTTAAATTTACAATCTACCCAGTAATGAAGAACAGAAGAGAACAAAGTTAAATATTTTTCTGGATCAGAACCCAGCTGAATATTTTCGATGTCTGTAAGCATTGCAGTAAATATGTAAGTTAAGACTCTAAATATGTAATTTAAGGGCTCTAAATGCCATTCATCACATCAAACTCCAGGCTGAATGGAACCAAAGGAGATATCCCAGATATCACAGCAGGCACTTGCATATTCTCATTTTGCTCCTTTATTCCAGCACAGGTCACAGTGTGAGCAGGGATGAGAGAACCAACAGGTAACTGATACAAACTGGGGGCAGGATTGGTGCTCCTGCTATTTAATGCTCCTGTCACCAGAAGGAAACACTGAATCCTGTCCTGGGAGAGTCCTGATGCCCAGAAAAGCTGATTTTATTGAGCAGAGGTGCCCAGGAGAAGCCCAAGGCACGGGCTTGGAAGCACTGCCAAGTCCACATCTCCTTAGCCATTAAACCACTGTGCTTCCTTTAAATTCAGCCTTCACTCCAGTTCCACATAAGGGTATTTTCATACAGATTTGCAATTAAAATGAGACCAATGTCAAACATTTATTTGGTTTTTCCTGCTGTTCCCGTGCTGTATGACACCAAACATGCCATCTGTGGAGCACACTTGCAGCCAGGGACAATCCAAGGATGGTTTCTGTGATATTTTGAATGTTGCCTGTGTGAATTTGTTACTTACCCAATACAGCACATGGAAATTTACTGCTCTGTGACAGTTATTTTACAGCCATTTTATCCCACATTTTAAAACTCATCACAGCCACAACAAACACTGTTGCCCAACCTGCTA
Organism: Prinia subflava; assembly: GCF_021018805.1. Classification (NCBI taxonomy): domain Eukaryota; kingdom Metazoa; phylum Chordata; class Aves; order Passeriformes; family Cisticolidae; genus Prinia; species Prinia subflava. Next base: position 12,118,319 of record NC_086264.1, on the reverse strand, counting down.
AATCCAGCCTGCTCGTTTCCCCAACTATTTAGTAAACGTTAACTGTGTTATAAATACAAATCGTGTTTACACTCAGTGAAAGATTCAGTGTTAGGGTTCTCCAGCTGAGTTAGAGCTGAAATGTGCTGTTAACTCCCCCCATGAGCAGAGCTAAAGGAGAGGCCAGAAATGCTTTCTCTGGGATAAGATATCAGATCTGCTACTGCTGTCATGAGGCTGGGGTCATGTAAACTAAACATTCTTGTAACTTCTTCTGGGCACAGAAATCTTTCAAACTGTAAATACTTATAAACAAAATAAGACTCATAAGAGATAGACCCAAAGATATTAATTTGAACAATATTTAAAAGCTATTATCCGTAAAATAATTTATCCCATATGCCTTAAAACTGAAAAGAATTATCTTTTTTATATATATAATCAGAAGTGGCACATTCAAATACGTAGCCAAATGCTATGTCAAAGCTGATTCTTCATAATATTTGAAACTCTTGAGTTCATCTGGAAATGAAATATCATCAGTAGAAAGAAAGGGGCCAAAAGAATGGAGGAAGCTTGCTTCCTAATGTTAAACAGACCACCTTTATGGAAGAGAAAGGCACCTTCTCTTCAGAGGAAGAAGTACAAAACAACAGAACTTTCTAAGGCTAAAAGCAAATCACTCGATATCATTAATTTAATGGGACTTATTCTTACATTTTTAGAGCTATTGTTGCTAATTTAAAAATTATTAGTTTTCCTTAATTGCTGACTTCAAAGACCTTATCAGATGGTTTGTTTTGTTTTTTTAACGTGGCTTTTTGATAAGCATGGTATAAAATTCAGGGTGCTTCCTGAACGGTGGGGAAGTACAAATCCAATATATATAGATAAAATTTGCACTTCCTGTACAAATCAATGATGTCTTCTACAAATAATATTTCATCTTCCTGCTACTAACTTTATTTTCTTTCTTTTTATTTGGTGTTTATGCTAACGTCATAGGGTATCAGAGGAGAAGTGGACTTTTAAGTAGTAACTGAGGGCAGCCCACATTCACCATCATCCTTTGTTACATTAAGCCAAAGACAAGAGGAATTTCTATTCTTCCAATCAACACTGATGAAATACCCACCAATCAGTCCCAGATACAAATTATTTTGTATGGATTGTGCTTCAGCTCCTAATCAGTTACTTGCCTCAATGGCTTAGACCTAATTCTACTTTTTTTTTTCCCCTCTCCATTCTTGGACAGCTATGGCAAAAAGAGAGCAGAATTTGTGATAAGAAGGTGCCATGAATTCTCTCCAGAACAGCTGGATGACATTTGTCTGTGCTAAATGATTCCTTGCCCCTTTTATCCAGGCGAAAAAAGAGCCCTTCCACAGCAGACCTGGTGACTGGGAGTCCCACAGATCCAAACGTGGTGCTGGGGATCAACAGAAGGCAGTGACACTGCAGAGCTGTGCTGGAAAACGCAGCGTTTTCCACCAGGAATATTTACTGAACAGCAACTTCCCTCTGCAGCTGTCACCTCCTGGAAGGAGGAGGAAGGAGGAGGAAGGAGGAGGAAGGAGGAGGAAGGAGGAGGAAGGAGGAGGAAGGAGGAGGAAGGAGGAGGAGGAAGGAGGAGGAGGAAGGAGGAGGAAGGAGGAGGAGGAAGGAGGAGGAGGAAGGAGGAGGAGGAAGGAGGAGGAGGAAGGAGGAGGAGGAAGGAGGAGGAGGAAGGAGAGGAAGGAGGAGGAAGGAGGAGGAAGGAGGAGGAGGAAGGAGGAGGAAGGAGGAGGAAGGAGGAGGAGGAAGGAGGAGGAGGAAGGAGGAGGAGGAGGAGGAGGAGGAAGGAGGAGGAGGAAGGAGGAGGAGGAAGGAGGAGGAGGAAGGAGGAGGAGGAAGGAGGAGGAGGAAGGAGGAGGAGGAAGGAGGAGGAGGAAGGAGGAGGAAGGAGGAGGAGGAAGGAGGAGGAGGAAGGAGGAGGAGGAAGGAGGAGGAGGAAGGAGGAGGAGGAAGGAGGAGGAGGAAGGAGGAGGAGGAAGGAGGAGGAGGAAGGAGGAGGAAGGAGGAGGAAGGAGGAGGAGGAAGGAGGAGGAGGAAGGAGGAGGAGGAAGGAGGAGGAGGAAGGAGGAAGGAGGAGGGAGGAATGGTCTCTGCAGTGCACCAATGTGCCAGCAGGGATATTGGATTTTTGCCTTGCTTCTCCTGGCTGCAGATCCCTTCCCCCCTGGCTGTGGCTCAAACCCTTCTCTCTCCAGCTACTCCCCTCCCCCTGAGATTTGACTTTGAATTATGCAAGCTTTGCTCTCCCCGGGGTTTTTCTGCCAAAAGGTAGCATGTGGCCCATGGTTAGCATTTTAGTTTAAAATTTTCTATTATGGCAGTCAGGCCCTTTCAAAATACTTTACTTCCTTTATTCCCATAGGCAGAAAGAATGGCAGGAAAAAATTGTTCACAGCAGTATAAGAGGATGTAAAAGTTCTACATTTTCAGTTAGAGGAAAAAAAAAAAAAACAACTAAAGGTGGAATATGGTTTTAATCAAGCAGTTTTCCTTCCTAGACGAGTACTTCCTTCTTGTAATATATATAACCTGACTGCCTATAAAAATAAAGGTGCCAGTTGGAGCCATTTAGGAGACCTAAGGAAATTCTGCATTAACCTGCAGCCCTCAGTGCCTTCCACCGTGGTTCTGTGTGTGGCCCCTGTGATGAGTCAGGGCACCAATGCCCCTGCAGGTATCTGTGGAGAAATCTCAAATATTTGCACCTCTCATTGCTGATTTGGTCCATGCTCTGCATTATCTAGGTGGGGAAATTGCCATGGTTTAAGCATTTGCTGTTATTTCCATGTGATACCTAAAAGCCTCAATAACTTGCAGCTCTTGGAATATACAGGAGATTCTCTTTGGTTTAGGTTTGCAAATCAAAACACTTTTTCTGCTACAGCTGTCAAGATCTAAAGACCCAAACCTGAATTTTATCAAGAGGAAAAATCCAAACCTATCATTTTTGAAATCAAGAAATCCAGTTTAATACTTGCCTAATAAAATGATACTGAGGTGCTGTGCCTGCCTAAAAATACTGTTAATTGTCCACATCAAAAATTCATTTGGGCTCTAATTGGGAATTTGGTGGAGAAAAGAGGAGATATTTTCTGGCAGGCTGACTGAAGGAGAAAAATAAATGCTGATTGAAGCTGCTTGGCAGCACAGAATGTTAGCACAGGTCCTCAGGGAGACGGATTAGCAAGCAGGAAGAAGGTGAGGCTGTCAAAGGTGCATGATAAATTCATTTAGCACATAGATATAGAATGATTATGCACACAGAAATACACACAAACAGATTTTTCATTACTATCATCTCTGTACATGACTAAAACCAGAGTAAGTCACCACTGGTGATGAGTCATTAAATTTTTGCAGTATCAGTATTGTATCAGACCTGATCATGTGTGCCATTTAAAATTATTCCATAACTGAAATACGCTTTAAAAAACACATGTAAAAGGCAAGGGATACCTAATTAAACAGGAGACCTTTCATGCCTGGTTTAGTGGCATTAAAAATCCTAAATAAAAATATTTCATTGGGCCTATCCTTCAAGGAGCTGAGAACGAAAGTGCTACAGGACACGGTTCATTCTGCTGCTGCATTCATCAGTGCATTTCTGACACCATCAGGCATGATTCAAAATTCTGCTGCTGCTAAGATACTCCACTACTGTGAACTAAAAACACTGAAATTCTCCCTCTCCTGTCTTCATTTTTAGTCAGTTCAGACAGCTCAACTGAACAACTCAAAAATAAGAAACATTGTAGCAAAGTACAAGAAAAATGTGACAAATTCAAAATATTTGGTAACACAGTGAATGCTTCTCTGAGATGATCCACACTTCCAAATATTTGTCACTCCCCTGGTCCTAAATTTTTTTTCAGGCTATAACACAAGTAACTCAGATGACAATAAATGTGGTAAAAAGAACTGTTGGAGAAAAATTAAAACTATTATTCTATAATTAATATACTTGCAGTTAACTTGTTACCAATATAGTGTTTGAAGAGAGGACATAAAATCAATCAAAAATCTGTTTTTATCACCTCCTCCTGCCCTTTTTTAAACAGCTGCTTAAGAGAGGAGGAAGAACTTTTAAACCCACAATATTCTGTGAGATACTTGGGCAAATAGATTTTTCTGAATGATGCTGAGTCTGAGTAAAGCTACTGATCTTTCCAATGCTGAAATATTTTCTTTTGCATCTGAAAAACACAGGCCAGGTTATTTTAACTCGACAGCCAACCAAATTAAAATACCAGAGGCTACAAAACTCTGATGTTTGATGTTTGCTGCACATGGGAGATTGCAGGTAAAGAGAACTGTTAAAAGTGCCAGAAGTAAATCCAGAAGCACAAGGCAAATCAAGGTTGCTCATGCCACCAAGATCCAGTGTCAAGGAACAAAATGAACTCAGCAGCTGAAGCCATCCCTGAACATTTGTTTTTGTGGTGGCATCCAGCCTGGGCTGAAATCCAGGTGCACAAAGTTTAAGAACAATTTTCATCCTTGTTCTGTTCATTCTGGATGCTGTGACAACTGGTTCAGGACCTTGCATTGACTGGCCAGTGGCCAAACCACAAGAAAACACAAAGACATTGAACATTCACCAGAAGCCCTGAACAATGTGGAGTCTTTACAGTTTCTGCAGTGGTTAACGAAGACTTTTCTGTATTTATAAAGTCCAAACTCACCTCTCTCAGTACAGAATCCGTTATTGAACTTAAATTAACAGCTCCTTCATAAGTCAAATAGTAGAAGACATTCAGGGATCTAACAGCCTCTGGGCCTTGTTGTTTGTAGCCAAAAATGAGATCGATCCACTGGTGAAGCTGGCAGGAAACAAATTCACTTTCTAATGCCTGTGAAAAAAAAAAAACACACACAAAACACAAACTTGAGTTTCCCAGATGGTCATCATTTGGTGGTAGAAGAAACATTTTTATTTTATAGTGCACAAAATTATCTTAATGAGTCTAAATACAGGATGGACAAGAGTATTTTAGACATTGTATCCAAGAAAGATGAGCCTTGTGACAAATGTCAGAATCTCATGCCCTACTTCTCACTGACCAGGAGACCTCTCCTTTTAAACTGTAATAGTGGAAATAAGAAAAATGATAAGCAGCAAGTGGAAATTGTGCATTTATACACAGCCAGGCAATGTTTCTATGCACTCCTCAGGTGAAATTGTGCTTTCCTGTGTGATCTCCGTGCTGAATAACAAGAGCAGGATTATCTGATTCTGACAGATAATCAGAATTCAGCCAAGGAGAAGACTGATGGAATTTGGGAAACAGAACTAACCAGGTATGTTAAGATAAAAAATTTTTAACAGGGGGGAAATATCAAACTGCCACCACTTTTATGCATTTCTTGTGTACAAATCTATACAGGACTACTATGCTGAATGATTAAGCTGCTTTTCTGATGATGTTATCCAGTTACAACCCAATCCCCAAGACGAGAGCATCCAAAAAACACAACATGAAAAGATAACCTAAAAACCATTGCCATCTAAAGGGTTAATTCATGTAGATTAAAACACTATCAGGATTTGTTTTTTCTATTTTATACAGAGGATTCAATGTATTTCTGATTTGAATTACCAAATGAAAAAACATAACAAATAGATATTCTCTTCATCTAGCAAAATGAATGGCATTTTCCTTGCAAAGAAAATTCCTAATTTTGAGCAGAGGAAGTTGAAATTAATCTGAAAACAGAGGAAATCACTCTGCAATTTGCACACAAAAATGATGGGTTTGTTTCATTAACCGATGCCTGAAAACAACATTTAAATTGACACATAAAACCAGCAATTGTCTTAATTTGTGTGGTGCACTCCACACAAAAGCCCTAAATATGTTCAAATTAGAGCAAGCTGCTTGATTGTCACTGCAGTTTCATGTCATATTAATGCATGACAAACATTAAACCATACACTTAAATGGCAATTTATATCATTTAAATGTTTACTGCCACACCAGATCATCACTCATTTAAATGTGACTTTCTGACAGCTAATTTCAGTTAATTTTCCTCGATTCACTTAATTAGAACTTTCAATCAAGAAAAGACCTGTACATATCTTAGACATCATATCATTCTTTTTTTATTATTACTTTTATTAGGATACTGAATTGCTGAAAGCTTTCTTTAAAATGAATCTCCACACAGTAGAGGATCTGTTTGGATTATCACACAGCAATACCTTACAACATCTATGCTTAGACAGGACTTTTGTTTCTTTTTAATTTAAAAAATACCCAGTAGTTAGACACAGACACACAATTAAAACTATAAAAAACCACAAGCAGAGCAATTAAAAATTAATGATTTCAAAATTGTTTAATAAGATAAAACCAGTCAGGAGTCTCATGAGTGTCCATAAGGCTGCAATGTGCAATAAAATTCTACAGGGCTCAGCAAATGACAATGATAAGAATTAATTTTTATGCTATCCTGCTAAAAAAAAATTAACCCTGGAACATACTGTTGTCATTATAACTATTTAATGCCAAGAAAAGGAGAATGTTAGGAACTCGAGATGTTTTTGCAGATACAAATGTAAATATTCAGCATGTGTTGAAGTTGTTCACATTCTCCTTTCTACAAAAATTAGATTTTCAGAGTCATATTACCCTCATAAAGATTTGGACCTGACTAACTAAAGGAATACCTTTAGTAAGCTCCTTAGATCAACATCTGTATAAATGTGATTTTATTAAAAAAGTAAAATTAAAACGCTTTGCCTTGTCAGGGAATGGTTGGGAGCCATCCTGACCTTACTTCCCTTTTTCAAATTTGAAGCTATTTTACATTTGAAATTTGTACAGATTCAAAAGCAGATTGGTTTTTTTCCTTATTAAGCCATTTAAAAATCTTCTTACTTGTTAAATCCCAAGTGAAAGGGATAACTGCAAGCCAGGACCTCGAAGGACAGACCCAGCAGCACAAAAATTCAAAGGCCAAATCAGCCTGCCTGGTATTTCAGGTTCACAGTGAAGCTCTGGGTTAGAGTGGAGTGCTCATGCTATGACATAATCAATGAGGAGCAATAATTAACAGCTTGTGTAATGAGTAAAGAACAGACTTCCCAGGAAAACACCACCACGTGCAGGATCAATGTGAGGCACCGTGCAGCCACACTGGAATATTTAAAGGTGGGAATATTTAAAGGTGGGAATATTTAAAGGTGGGAATATTTAAAGGTGGGAATATTTAAAGGTGGGAATATTTAAAGGTGGGAATATTTAAAGGTGGGAATATTTTAATATGGGAATATTTTAATATGGGAATATTTTAATATGGGAATATTTTAATGTGGGAATATTTTAATGTGGGAATATTTTAATATGGGTCCTCCTTAGGAAAGTACCTGAGAAATAGAGGTTGCAATTTGCAGAACTATTTGGTTACAGAAAGAATGGGGTTTGCCTTGTTTGTTGCTTTTAAACCTTGCTGTTAGCATTTACCCCTTGCAGACCTAAGCCAAGCCTATTGATGTTCAGCACTTAGGATCACTTAAGCCTGAACTCCATTTAGGACAGGCAGTGCCTGTTAAGGCTGGAATTAAACCCAGCACCAGGCACGGGATGTGAAAATCCTGGAGCAAACCAAGGAACTGCCAGAGCCCCCAGGGCAGAGCGAGCCCCCCGTGCTCTGAGGGAAACAGCACCACAAGGAAACCCCAAAAATAATTTGGTGATAATAAATCCTCCTTTTAACTTCCTTTTTAACCCTAACAGCCCGGCATAGACAGCCATACCCAACCCCACCGAGTTACTGTAGAACAAATCAAAATTGCTAATGGATCAAAGGAGCCCACGGATTGTCAATTCTGCCCACAGGGGACTCACATTAACTTTGACAAACTGTCCTGGGGCTGGTATCTGTTTCTTTAATGAGATCTATTAGGCACAGACTAAAACACTTGAGATATGCTAAAAAGTACAGTATACAGATGTCAAACACAAACACCTATTAGTAACTTTTATTTCTCTGGTCCCAAGGTAGAAACACTTCAGACACATCAACAAATAGAAGCTTTGATCTAACTAGGAAATTTTAGTTTATTCATAAATATTTTTTTAATGCATAATCTGATGTCACGAAATATGTGCTATCAAAACTATCTCGTTGTGAAAAACTCTGAAATTCACTATTTTATGAGCATCTCTTTCTGCCCTATTCTCTGAAAGGATTGAACGGGGAATAATTTATAATATAATAATTTATAACCAAAGATTAACTAATACTGATATGAACGATTTGCTAGAACAAAGATGGAACAACAGAAAACATGAAACTAGCAGGCTGGGAATGATTCTTCCTTTTTCCAGTGTAGATTCTCTAAAGATTTGTCATGATACATTTTCCCAAACAATATTATACCTTTGCATTTGTATCTCTGAAGTGACTACCATGGCTTTTGCCCTCTGCTTTTATTATTTTATTTAATATTTTTTATTTTATTTTTATTTGATTTTATGCAGTGACATACAGCCCATGAAGTGATGTCTATTAAAAATGAATATATACCGTGCTTGAGTTTGGGATGTTCCAACGCTGAAATTAGATGAAAGGTTTAACTGCATTTTTTTTCATCAGCACAGATTTATATTCATAGTCAAGCTATTCAGAAATAAATGAATTTATTCCTGTGCTGATTAAAACAAAGTAATTTTGAAGCACAGCATAAAGCATGCACACAATTCTTATTTGAACGACAGAAAAAGAGTCCCACCCATGCAAAATGTGGTTTATGAAATGTTAAAATGAAAGGAGAAACTTTGATGAGAAACCAAAACTGCCTGTACATGAATAATCTTTCCTATTTATTTGATTAAAAAAAAAAACCCCAAACAAACAATCAAACCAACAAATCCAGGAGTACACTTCACCAGCAAGAAATAAATCTCCAGTAAAAATAATTGCCTGTTACCTTTAATGGATTAACCTTTTTAATTCCCCTCTGGAAGAATTTCCTCTTAAAACGCTTAAAATGGAGTCTCTTTTACGTCTCATTTGAAAAACATTTAGGTATGAACAGAAAAGCACGAATTAGGGGTTCACACATCTTTTAGCACAACCACAACTTTTGGTGAAAAATCTTCTTGAACACAACACAACAACAACACAACTGCAGCAGCAGGTAAGTACTTTAAATACATATAAATACTAATATAATATAATATATTATAATATATATATATAATGCTAAATAATAATAATGTTCTGGCTTGGAAATACGTGTGTGCAAAACAAAACTCAAAACAAAACCCCGAAGGCAGCAAAATGAAACAACTGGAACGATGTTTGCATGTTCAGCCTTTCAGACACAAGTGGGTAATGCAGCCTGAACATTGATATATGACCTCTGGAAGTCACAATGAAGAAAGCTGGTTTTTGCAGCCTAATTAGAACTGTTTCAAATTTTCCTGCTAAATATATGATAGAAAGTCCTTTCAACTTTTTTTTTTTATTATTATTATTATTATTCTAGAGTTTCTTTTCACGTCAGCCTTGTTCCAATCAAAATATGTTTCGAATTAAATTATTTTGATTCAATATGGGGATCACGTTTCACTTCTAAGATTTAAAGTTCGAAAAGGAGAAGTTTGGGCTGTTCAAACAAAGCAAACGCAGGCACTTTGCGGAAAGCTATTCACTTTTACCAAGACTGACAAATTGTTTGTGTGCACCATTAGGTCTAGTTTCTGCAATAGTTGCCAGATTTCCTGTCCTCCTAATAACACATTAACTCCTCAAGTGCTGGCTTTATCTTTAGAGGCTTCTCAGGAACCTCCAGGAATTAAAAAGTAAATTACCAAATGCGCTTTTTCATCAGTGACACTGTTTGGTCACAGGGGGGGACATCTGAGAATAAAGATCTGTATAAAGTTTATTCTCAGATCTATATGAAGTTATTAGAAAGGTACAGAATTCAGGCCTGAGGATATCAGAAGGAAGAGGACAGAAGTAGAAAACTCCATGTTCTGCATGAGGTAACACAAATTCCAAAAGGATAAAAGGGACACCAAAACCTTTTGCATGATTGGAGGTTTTTTACTTGGTAAGTAACTATTTTGAGCAAATGTATTTAGTTTTACTTGCTGTATTTTACAAATTGTTTTAAGCATTAAATACTTAAGAAACTGAGCATTACTTATAGAAAAAAAATTATTTCATTTTTTCTTTTTGTGTTTTCCAGAAACGCACGGCCAATTCCTCATTACTGCTGTAACAAAAGTGGGCATTTTACTTTATTTCTCTATTTGGTTAGTGATACCAGGGTAAACTACTCTGGAAAATACAGTCCTAATAAAACATTTCACTCAGATGTTTTACTGAAGGTAACTGATCTCATAGAAAAAAGGGTATCAGCAATTTGAGAAGCTCGGAGACAGGGGATCTCTGGAAGATTAACTTCCCCTCCTCTGTTCCTTCTTCTCTGTATTTAACATTAAGCCAGTAAGCATTGGCAAAAAAGAAAATTCATGTAATAGTGTAACTTACTGACATTTTGTGGCAAGGTATATTCTGCACGAGCAGCACGTAAACAAAGAAATATATTTTGCAATGCAATGACACAAACTCCTATCTGAATTAATGTCATTATTACCAAAATATGAGTAGCATGTTTAGCTAAAAATCTTCAGCACTTTTTTATCTTTTGGTCATTTCTACATTGAGTCTACAACAGTAACTTTGTAGGTTACATGGAAAAGTTAGACAGCTGCTACACATTGTATAAAATGAACATTGCTACTTTGAAATTCAGCTTTATTCTCAACTGAAATGTCTATTACTAGGTGCCAGGAATAAAAGATTTCAGTGAAAACTTGCATTGGAGCTACTCTTTCCATCAAGGGCAGTGATCACCTTTAAAATATTTCTCAGTATATCCTTGATAACCTGCAAATTTGAGAGAAATATTTTAAGGCAGAACAATCTTCCACGAACAGTTTATGGACAGAACAAACGATGCATTTTTATTCTTAAATTTCGAAGTTTAGACATCTACCTTAGGTGTTGCCTTACCTCAGTTGTTCACAAATTCATGATTGTGAATGTTATTGGAAAACAAGAGTGGGTAAAACCTGTCTGAGCCCACTGGCTCCATCAGCAAATCAAAGTTTTCCAAAAGGCATCCCAAGAACAGCCCTGTCCCAACTGCCTGATTTCTTCACTCCAAGAGATGGAAAAGGTACAGAATTGGTAGGAACAAAGAAATTATCAGGTCTTTACTATATTCCCCTATATGAGAAATGATTTCTAAAAGCCATAATTAATAATTAATTGCAGTTGTGAAATCACACCAATGGCCATAATTATTCCTAACTCTGATAATACTGCTGTATGTGGCTGGCAGCAGAGACACACAGAACATCCAACTGTGACTGGTGAGTCCAGAACCATTTTTTATTACAAAAGTTGGCTACAAGCAAGTATTGATAACAGCAGGAGGTATTGCTGGGCTATTGACCATTTCCATTTTGCCCCTACCACATCCCCGAATTTATTGTCCACATTTAAAATGTCTGCTACGTTGTTAAGAAGATTCTTTCCCATGGAAAAGTCATCGACATCCTGAGGCCAAGACAGGGAATGAAAACTCTTTCTGAAAATCTTCACACACAGCACCAAAAGGAGGCAGGAAGTTCCCTCCTCCCTGAAATTCAGCAATTCCTCTCCCAGTTCCCCCAGCACTTGTTTGCATGAGGACTGACAGCCCGGGTCTGGAACCTATTACCCATGCAAGCACAGCCTGTTAACCACACAGCCGACAGTGGGCTCAGTCAAATTAGCTCAAATGAAGTTTTGTGTTTAGAAAAAAAACCCAAACACCAAAATCCCACCAGACAGGACTGTGTCTCACAGGGCAGGGCTGTGCATTGGTTCGTCTCAGCATCCCACTCTCAAAAGATAATTAATTTTCCCCTCTAAAGCCTAATTCAGGGACACTGGTTCAACATTTCAGCTCACTGGCTTCACTTCTGGCCAAGGGACTCCTGTGTGGCACCTCCTTGAGCTTTGTGACCACAGCCTGAATGTCAGGAGTTGGCAAAGACAAACTGAAAGGTCAGAGGACTCCACACCTCTAAAAGGATGGTAAACAGTCAATTCGGCTTTTTATGTTACAGATTCTTTCCCTGAGAGAGAGAGGTGCAAAACACACACTACAAAACTTCAAAGTGCACAACATTTCCTTGCCTTCGAGGCTGCGCCAGCTTTTTAAACACTGAGGCTTGAAACAAACCAAATTCTGAAATTCAAGGAGTGGGATTTTAGCTTGCTTACATTTACTGAACATACAGGTAGCATAATCCTAATGCAGTGTACAAACTCAGTGACTGCAGTGAGGCTCATGAAGCTTTAGAAAGAATCAAGAACATGAACAGAACTTGCATCACTAAAATTCCAAAAAAAAAAGATTTATGTGAACACAGACAAAGCCACACTTGAAATGGCTTTCAATTCAGTATTTCGACTGCCACTCCATTAAATCCTCAAAGTTTAAGCCTAAGAATTAGGCACAACACACTTCAAACTGTGAGAAACCAGTGACTTTTTAATGTATTTTACATTTAAACTGCTTGTACATTTCTCCCTTCCCTAAGCCTCACTCTGTAAGCCCTAGCAGTGAACTGTTGCTTTATTTTTGCGCTCTGTCTCAACAGCTTGCAGCGTTTATGCTGTGCTTTGATGTGTCACTTGTATACCCAATTCACAAGAGCTGAAATGATCAACAAGTATTTTAGTGTGCATGTAAGAGGAGACAGAAATGGCTGCAAACACATGGGCTTCAAATCACTGCAAACGGCACAAGCAAACATCTTAGAGGAGTTGTAGAGACTAATCTAATTTGGCTTTGAAGCCAGTGGTGGGGGGCAAATAAAACGCTCCAGAAAAAGTTGTTTAAGATTAGGAAATGGTATGACAAAAGGTCAAGGAATTTCAAATTTAAAACACAGTTTAGATGCAAGTCAGGCAGAAAAGTCATTTCAGTCTTGCCATTTGACTTGTCTGCTGATTCGCAGAATAGAACTATTCTAAAGCTTTTTGGGAACAGAACACAAGAATTACAAATCTGAATAAACCAAACAGCTACAAAAATAGCAAACAGCATTATATCATCACATAGGACCAATGTGTAACTTTACTTCTTAAAACATCCATCCTTAAGAAACACAAAATTTCCAATTTTTAATTCTAATTTCAGGATGTATTGCATGTTAAGTTTCAAACAGCTTTATTCATACTGCTTTCTTGTAAATAGTGGATTTTTTTCTATATTTTATTCCCTTCTTTCACCTAACCAGCCTCAAATTTCCACTGACAGCTATCCACAGAGAGACAAGTGATATATTGAATATATTGAGCATGCTCAGGAAACCGAGGCATAAACACCTCCAAGTGCAACAGAGGCTGCAGCCAGTTGAGAGCAAACTTTTCATAACCTGTGCATTACTCTGAACCAGGTTAGTGGGGAGGGCACAGGAGATGAATGCTATGAACATTCAGAGGTAGAATGCTGAAAAAGCATATGGTCAGTTATTAACATTTTTATTAAATACATATTCTCCTGTTATAAGCTGAATAAGATGCAGAAAACCCTAGAATTTTCTCTTATATTAACAGCATAACTTCTTCTTGATAGATGTGCTAAAAACCCCTTAACATTTAGGAATAAAAATATACTGTAGCAAAATTTTATTTAACTCCTATCTTCCAAATAACCATATAATTCAGAAACTGAACTCCCAGGGCCAGCTCCTGCTCTTTAGAGAGAAAACAAGCAACTGTCTATGGTGTTACCTGCCAGGATGGGGAAAAAAAAAAGCTTACAAAAATAGAAAAACAGAAATAAAAATACAGCACAATATTATGCCATGTTTTAAAGCAGCAACAACCAAATTAGAAGGTTTTAATCACACAACACTCTGATGAGCCTGTGGAGTGCACGCAGCTTTCTCACCTGGAGGATGCTAAGCCCAAGGACAGCGTGGGGTCCTTGTTTGACAGAGCTGGAAGGGACATTTACATTTACTGAAGGCTCGGGCTCGGTGATCCTTGGGCGTCCCTTCCAACTCAGAACATTCAGTGAAACCGTGACTTTACCCTGAGAAGGGAGAGGAACCCACACCCACCTCCACCTTCACACCACGGGGCACTCACTGCTGCAGGTACCTCCTCTGGCAGCTGTCACCTCAGCTGTGGAGGTGTCCCCAACCTGTGTCACCTCAGTGCTACCGCAGGTATCCCCTCCAACCTGTCACCTCAGTGCCAGCACAGGTACCCCCTCCAGCTCTGTCCCCTCAGTGCCACCACAGGTACCCTCTCTAACCTCTGTCACCTCAGTGCCACCACAGGTACCCTCTCTAACCTCTGTCACCACAGGTACCGCCTCGAGTTCTGTCACCTCAGTGCCACCGCAGGTACCTCCTCCAGTTCTGTCCCCTCAGTGCCACCACAGGTACCCTCTCTAACCTCTGTCACCACAGGTACCTCCTTGAGTTCTGTCACCTCAGTGCCACCACAGGTACCCTCTCTACCTCTGTCCCGTCAGTGCCACCGCAGGTATCCCCTCTAACCTGTCACCTCAGTGCCACCGCAGGTATCTCCTCCAACCTCTGTCACCTCAGTGCCACCGCAGGTACCCCCTCCAACCTCTGTCACCTCAGTGCCACCGCAGGTACCTCCTCCAGCTCTGTCACCTCAGTGCCACCGCAGGTACCCCCTCCAACCTCTGCCACCTCAGTGCCACACCACAGGTACCCCTTCCAACCTCTGCCACCTCAGTCACACCACAGGTACATCCTCCAGCTCTGTCACCTCAGTCACACCACAGGTACATCCTCCAGCTCTGTCACCTCAGTCACATCACAGGAATCTCCTCCAATCTGTCACCGCAGTACTCCCTCTAACCTCTGTCACCTCAGTGCCACCACAGGTACCTCCTCCAGCTCTGTCACCTCAGTGCCACCGCAGGTACCTCCTTTAACCTCTGTCACCTCAGTGCCACCGCAGGTAGCTCCTCCAGCTCTGTCCTCTCAGTGTCACCGCAGGTACCCTCTCTAACCTCTGTCACCTCAGTGCCACCACAGGTACCTCCTTTAACCTCTGTCCTCTCAGTGTCACCACAGGTACCTCCTCCAGCTCTGTCCTCTCAGTGTCACCGCGGGTTCCTCCTCCATCCTCCATCCACCGCTGCCACGGACACCCCTTCCAGCCCCTGCCAGCCCAGTGCCACAGGTACCAGCCTCCATCACCTCAGCCTTGTCCCGCAGACCACATGGGAAGCCGGCTCTGCATTTTCAATCCCACCCTTTTATTTCAACTACCCCACGTATGCGCCAAAACAGCAAAACCCCCTTTTTGAAGCGTTTGGAACCGCGGCGAGCTGGCGGCCGGGGCTGCATCTCCTCAGCGCTCCGGCCGAGCCGCCGCCGCTGCCGGGATGGCCCCGGAGGCTCCGGGCCCCGCTCCCGAGGCTCCCGGGGCTCCGGACCCCGCTCCCGGGGCTCCGGGCCCCGCTCCCGAGGCTCACGGGGCTCCGGACCCCGTTCCCGGGGCTCCCGGGGCTCCGGGCCCCGCTCCCGGGGCTCCCGGGGCTCCCGAGGCTCCGGGCCCCGCTCCCGGGGCTCCCGAGGCTCCGGGCCCCGCTCCCGGGGCTCCCGAGGCTCCCGAGGCTCCGGGCCCCGCTCCCGGGGCTCCCGAGGCTCCCGAGGCTCCGGGCCCCGCTCCCGAGGCTCCCGAGGCTCCGGGCCCCGCTCCCGGGGCTCCCGAGGCTCCGGGCCCCGCTCCCGGGGCTCCCGAGGCTCCCGGGGCTCCCGGCGTTCCCGAGGCTCCGAACCCCGTTCCCGGGGCTCCCGGGGCTCCGGGCCCCGCTCCCGGGGCTCCCGGCGTTCCCGAGGCTCCGAACCCCGTTCCCGGGGCTCCCGGGGCTCCCGAGGCTCCGAACCCCGTTCCCGGGGCTCCCGGGGCTCCCGAGGCTCCGAACCCCGTTCCCGAGGCTCCGGGCCCCGCTCCCGGGGCTCCCGAGGCTCCCGGCCCCGTTCCCGGGGCTCCCGGGGCTCCGAACCCCGTTCCCGGGGCTCCCGGGGCTCCCGGCCCCGTTCCCGGGGCTCCGGGCCCCGCTCCCGGCCAGCCGGGGTTGAAGGGGTGCGGGGCTGTGCCGGGCGGGGGAGCAGCCCCGGCGCTAATGAGGAGCTCCCGCGGCGCCTTTCAAACCTGGCCCGCTTCAAACGAGGCCACCCGGGCACGGAGCGAGGGTGAGTGGAAGAAATGACCGCGGTAATTAACTCTGATTGGGAAGCACCTGACTGGAAAGGGAGACGAGGAGCGGTGCGGCAGGGGGAGCTTTGCCTCAGCCCGTGTTTGTGCGCCCTGCCTTTCAAATAGGAACTAATGAAAAGCAGCTCTCGGCCCAGGGCCTCCCCATTCACTCGCCAAGGGACAGAGAAGAAAAGCTTCAAAGTAGAACTAATTTACTTCATCCAAGCCCGGCTCTGGGCAGGCTGCAGTTTGTACTGACACCGCGACAAAATACCGGCCCAAAAAGAGAAGGGTCGCCTCTTTTCACAGGGAGGTTAAACATTTTAAAAGCACCTGCAAGCTGTTGGTCTGATTTTTTTCCTTTTCTTTTTTGGTCTCTTTTGTTTGTTTGGTTGGTTTTTTTTTTTTTTTAATTTAATTTAAATACAGCTATTAAGGCCTTCATCAAGAAAAGCGACCTCTCCATTTTCCATCCCCACGCTGCCGAATTTTATAAAGCCCGAACACGCTCCTTTCCCTCTAGCGGTGGGAACTTCACTTTTTACACTGTGAAAAACAGCAATTACACATATCTTTTTTTTCTTTTTTTTTTTTTTCTTTTGATGGAAGGAATAGACTTGGCAATCCCCAGCAGCCCTTAGGCAGAAAACACATTTGCTGTGTGCTGTCTTTGCCACTTGATTTTACCAAGCAGAGAGCGAGGGCATTACTGCCTGCGGTTTTACAAGCAATCAGCAATTCATTGTGCCAGGGCTGTCCTGTACCTGCTGAGCAAATGCTCTAAAAAAGTTCCACTAACTGCCCGCTAACAACTACAGTATGGTAGCAAAAGCAATTCCCCGAATGTTTACACTGAGCCTCTGATTTATTTGACAGCTTTACACCTTCTAGACATGATATAATTAAATGTTTTGACAGTGAAACAAAAATTGTATAAATTAGAAAGTCGTTAAAGCTGTACAGTATCTAAAATGAAAACATAGTGTGGCTGTAAAACATGATTTCTAAAATGCTTCTATAAAATAGACAAAATGTAGTTAACTTTTTTATCCTTAGACTTTCTGCTACTGTAACAAGCTGTCGTACATCTAAAAAATTCTTAATTTAATCACTCTATGAACGCCATTTGAGAAGATTACAAATGCAATTCTGTGTTATTTCAGAAAGGCAAACAAATCATAGCTTAGGCAGAAATAGTAGACCCAAAACATGACACTTTTTAGAAGTTAAGATACCAAGCATTACCTTAATTTGTGCCAATTGCTGTTATTCTGGTTGTATCAAATACAAAATAAAAATATAAATCAGCAGCTGCCACAATGTCTTAGGGGACAGCTACTGAGGTTAATCCTGCCCAGCCAAGGTGCCCAGCTCAAGCCTCACCCAACATTTTGTGCAGAGCAGTGAGATTAAAGCTGGCACCTCCTGTGGCACACAGAGCTCCAGGGATGCTGAAAATGGGATTGAGAACGTGAAAAACTCTGCCCATGCCTGTGTTCCACGTCCAAACCAACACAGTCATGTTCCAAATGACAACAAGCATGTTAAAAATCACTTTTTAAAATCGAAACTAATGTCTGTGAACTACCATTGCTCGCTCTAAGGTCAGTTCGTATCTTTTAAATGCAGTTTCATCATCATTTTTTGGTAGCATGTGTATAAAATGTGAGCTTATTGCTAGCCTTAAAAGCTAATTGTTTAAACAATGTATAATTATATAACCATTATTTAAACATTAAAGCCTTTAAGCAACTATGCAAAAACATTTAGAATCAACTTGGTAATGCAGCTGAAGAGCACTGTTGTTCTAAAGGAAACTGTAATCCAGCAAAAGGTAACAATGACCAGTTGTTTATAAAAACCACTGAAATGTTTGGGAACTAGTTCACATTCTCATGCTGTGTTTATGTTTCCATTCATCATCCTTCTCCTCGAGAAGATAGCTCCAAAGGAAGAAAGGCTAGAGAACAAAATTTTGTTTAAATTACACATGGAGACGTCAGGTAATTTAACAAATCGAGACAAAAAAGGGATGCCTGTGTATAGCTAAAATCATTATTGCATTAAATCATTTTCTCCTCTCTCTCTCTCTCTGAGGGACCCATCTTTGCAGTGAGGTTTATATTTATTTTGTATATCCAGCTTTGCCAAGAACTTCTAACTCACAAGTGAAGAAAAGGAACCAGAAATACAATCCAAATGTAGAAGGACACGATGTATAAATGTCACTGTAGTCTTGTCAATCAAAGAATAGATACAACCTTTGCTTAAAATGTGTATTTAATGATTGACTCCCACCCTCTTCACACTTCTCTTCCATTGCACTGTAACAGAATACAACACAATATAATGTGATGCCCACATTATAAATTAATAAATAAATTATATATAAAATAAATTGGTGGCCACGGGACAATTTCAGGACTGGGGTAGTGGCCAAATGGATAAGAGTTATTTATCACAATGTTCATTAGGAGCAGCGTGGCTGCAGTGGGCTGTGTTCCTGAATAGAAATCTCTTTTTTTGCCCCACACTCGTAAATTACTGAAGCCACGTAGCACATTTCCATAATGATCTATGTGCTGAGTGAATGTGGGGAAATTGTTTTCCCTCACACCTTTGTGGAAGAGGCTTTAGGAAGTGACCATTCTGTTTAATCAAATATTTGGGGTTTGATTCCGGATTCTGTTCCATGTCTGCCTTCCAACTACTGTGGGTTTGAAATAAATGATGAAGAAAACTGTGAGAACCAAAGAAAAAATAGCTGGAGCTCCTTGGAAAGAATCATATCTCTATTTTATAATTAGTATCAAAGTACGAAATACCTGGGATAATTTGGAAAATGTTTGTGCTGTGACAAGCTGGCAAGAGAATTCTTGCCACACAAGAATTAAGACAGGGTGTGCTTGCTTGCCACAAAACCAAAGTAAAATCAACTTCTCTGACTGATACCTTTGAGTTTTTGCTGTATTTAATTTGGGTACTGGCACAGAGTATAAATAATATTTAATTTAAGCACTCTAGGTTGAGTTCATCAACATTAATGAATAATATTCCAATTGTTTATCAATGTAACGCTAGAAGCCATTTATTAATCCTTCATCTGAGAGTGTTCTCAATTCTCTAAATACCATTTCTGCCCTCAAGATGTAAGTACATTCAAGTGGACATTTTATAATTAAACAAAAAATCAAAATAATGGGCTTTTATGCAGGTGGATTTTTTTGTTTTTATGAAATATAATAATACAGTATGTCCTACTACTACTTAGCTTGCATGCACAAATACTAAAATCCTATAGGAAACATTGTTCTGTATTAATATAAATCTTGCTATAGCCACTCCACCTAGAAAATGTTGTAAATTGTTTAATGAAATAATTAATTGTGAAGTTTTAGCTTTTAAAAAACCTATTCTTTGTCTCAGAACAAACTTCTATTAGAGCAATACTGAGTCTATTCAAGGGGTCAGCTGACATGGAAATACACAAAAATTCCATCTTACTCAGAAAACTTTTAGAATAAAGTCTTTTTATGCACTGGCCTTGCCACTGAGATAACAGAATTTGCTAGGCATATAATTCAATGTCACTCATGCCTTAAATTCTTGTAAATGAGTTGTGTTAATCCCAATTTTTATTGTCAAAACCATCCTCTCCAGTTTCCTCTCATGAAGACAATCAATAAAATGGCCAGTGCTTTTCCACATTTCATTCTTTTGTACCTAACCTGGTCTTTATCCATCATTTCATTGTGGCAATGTTGATGTTATTTCACTCATTAAATATTTTTGGAAAAATTCATCCTCTAAATGAGAACAAACATACAAAATGATCCCTTTTTCTCATAAGGAAATGGAAAATCATAACCTGGGTGTTGATGGAAATGACACGCAGAGATTCTGCTGCCTAAAACCTCTCTCAAATTTTAAAGTGTTTGAATAAATCTCCCTTCACCATGAAAAAAAATACAACTCTGAAAATTAACAAAATTGTGAAAGTCCAAGAATTGATACTATAACAATCAGAATCACAAGTGCAAAGACTTCAAGTTCTACTGCTGCATTTTTTATAAATTTATTTTAGCTTGAGCAGGCTCCCCTCCTGCTATTCACATACTAAATATATACATGATATAGTGAGAAAAATCTAAAACTTCAATACATCCTTTAAAATTCATTCATAAAATCCTTAAGCAGGTAATCACAGGGACCTCTCATATAACACAGCAAACACCTTAGAGGCCCTTACATATTTATGTCACTCCTGCTCTGTACATACACTAAACAAGCCCTTTGGTTTTCTTCTTTACAAAAATACACATTATAAAGATTTATCATAGCACTACAGAAAATAAGGGAAATGTGCTATGATTTATTAGCCAATTAAATGCATAATTACTGATTTATCCTTCAAATTACCTATGAAAAGCCCTATTGTTGTGAGCTGAAATGAAATTCTTGGGGTATGATTATTGGCAATACTAAAAACTCACAAGAAAAATGTTCAGCTTAGTGTGTGCACACAAATAGAGATGTAGAAGAAGACAAAAACCTTATACCTGCAAAAAATGAAAGTGTGTATGTGGGAAATAACATTATTATTGTGACATGATGACAATTAAACCAGTGTGGCTTTATATTTGAGAAATCTGTTTCTGCTGAAAGTTAAGATATTGGCAAAATATTTTTCTGGACATCAGAGGACTAAAAATACTAAAATGCAAAAGGTTTTTAAAATCAACTTGTTAATTTTTAAGTATTACAATTCTCTTATTGCTCCTGGGCCATAAATATATGTGAGAAATTCAGTATCACAGTGCCAGGCACAAACCCTGTCTGACCAGCACCTGCAATGTCAGGGTCGGGAAGAGGGAGGAAAAGAAGAAAAACCTTCCCTCCTCCAGAAAGTTTGCACAGGAAAACCAAGAAGAGGAAGGAGATGCCAGCTCCTGAAAGCCACAATTAATTCCTTCCAGTTATGTGAGAGTTAAGAGGTGAAAATCATTACCAAAAAATTTTTGGGCCTCAAAATGCAGTGTAATTTTGGGTAATTTTGAGACTTGAGAGTTCACGTTTTCAACTGTCTACCCACAGAATTAGAGACCTATTTAATTAGGAAACTAAATTATAAAAGCTTAAACTTCAGCAAACTAAAATTTCAAGGGCAACAGCTTAAAGAAAAACACGAACTATGGCAAAATTTAAAGTGAGAAAGCCTGGAGATTAAAAATGCAAGAATCTTAAAGAAAAATTTTACTGGAAACTATAAGTAAAAACGGATTGTAGACTAAATTCAGTTTATAACCTACAGATCCTTCTACATTAAACAGTGGGGGGTTCACATTATATTGAGTGAGACGTACACTAACGAATATTTTCAAAGGCCTTACAGCTGCTGTTCCACTCAAAGGAAACAAACTGTTTAATATAGCTGATAAAAAGCACCTAATTAATAAAAATATTAAAACAAGCAACTAGGTTTACACCCAGCCTTATGTTAATCTCTGCACACATAAGGGTATTTAATGCATGTATTAACAATGGTAAGATTTTAAAAACTTGATTCTTCTTTATAAAGGACTTCATTAATTCCATATGTATAGCAAGTTTGTACTTTTTAAATACCCAAATCCCAAAGGCTTCTCCTTTAGACAAGTCCTAATTTTGGCAAAATGAAATCAAAACCATGCCATAAAGTGATTTTTCTGACTATGCAAAATGACTCCAGGTTCCTCTGATTAAACACTTCTAATAATTAATACACACAAGGAGCAAAGTTACTGTAAGAAACTCAAGTATCATTTACACAGCAACAAGAATATTCCTAATACAAGCTTAAAATATCCATGATAGGTAAGTGTTTAAAGATGAACTTCCATGTCACAATAATTTCCAATTCTATTCTGAGAAAAGCATGAGGGAGTGTTGGAGATCTTCAGAACACATCCTCAGCAGAAAAAAGCCCTTTCAAAGTGGCTTATAAAATATATATACCTGTTTCTTTAGTAATTAAAAATAAGCACTTAATCATACAAAATCATTTTAGTGTCTTTTTAAATGTGCTTCACAGATGTCCCTTATTCTGACTTATCAAAAAGAACATAAATTAAGTTCAGCCAAAGAAATTACATGCAAGTGTTAATACTGGAGTTAGCAAAATACACTGACATATTTTATAGCTTACTGTGTATTACACCTTCCTAACTAGCTACACAAACTGAAAATGTGCAATATTTTTAATTAGGAAGACTACAGCCCTAGATGCTAAAAACACAGACTTTTAGAAAACACGATGATTCAGGGATGGTGGTAGGCAAAACTAAACTATGGAAAAATCTTTACGTATTCCTTCAAGCACGGGGCAGAAATCAACTTTCTCTTTTCTCACAAACCACTTCAGATTCCAAATGCAGACTCTGGAGAGAATGTGTGTGTTTTTAGGACTGCTGCAGTATGCTAGGAAGCTACTGTTCCTCTGCATATTTAATATAAATATACAGTCCCTGAAACACTAACTGAACATCAATTAAAAATTCTGTCATTAATATTATTTCACTCTGAAATCTCTGTTATTGAGAACAATGGGGCACAAAGCAGAATGTGCATTCTTACATTGCTTTGTAAAACTTGGCATCTGTCAGTGTCACATAAAACACATCAAAAAAGCAGCACTACCAGTTTTAGCACAAATATTTAAAGTAGTTCAGTATAAACTTTACATCCAAATAAAGTCCACTAATACCCGGCAAGCAGTGGCGCAGCTGCCTCAGCTCATGTAATGTTTCACACATGGAAACCAAGATGCAAGATTACCTCATTTATGGTAACACTCATAAACTACACAGTACACAGTAAACATGTCTGCCCAGCAAATTAAAATATCACTGCACTCTGCAGCAGCTGAAGCTATCCAGAACCTGTTTATAATCCAATAGAAACAGAAATTTGTCTTCGGTTCTAGAAATAGGGAGGGGGAGGAGGGCGAATCAAAGTCTAAGTAAAATAAACTGCACTGCAAGTGTCACTCGCCCCAAGACTTCCTGCTTCCCACAAAAGACATGCAACCATTCTGGAGATCAAAGGTCATGGCTTTACAATAGAATACATTGTAAATAGGTTTCAAATAATTGAACACAACTGCAAACCAAGGACTCATTTATAGCTTGCTAGGAAAAAAAAAATATAGCTGTTTTAAGTCATTCCCATATATGAAGTGAAACCTGCATTATAAAACTGCATCTGCTCCCAAACTGCCAGATCACCACCTGCATTCCAGTTGGATTTGGTCATTCCACTGCCATCTAAATAATGAAATGAGTAAATTCCATGGCACCACTGTTTGGATTATGCCCTGCAATGTCTGGGAAGCACGGCCGTGACTGCTGCTGAGGGACTCTGCAGCTTTCCTGGGATTTGGGGCAGGATTTGGGGGTTTTCCTGGGATCCCTGCAGAAGTGACAGCCACTTCCCCTGCTGCAGCATCCACCATCGGCACAAATCCTGGAAATCTTCACCAATTTCTGTCCTGTGCTGTGCTGAACAAACTGGATTTCCCTCTCACACAGTGCCTGGGCAGTGACTGTCTGACCAACGCTCCCTCCCATCCTGCTCGTTCCCAAAATCCAGGATTGCACACCCCAGACAAATCCCAGCCTGGCACCCATGTGAGCAGGAAATCTGAAGTTAGGGATGCGCCTCCTAAATATTTATATCTACCTGCTCTTCTTCTTTTTAGTTTTTAATCACTCTCAACATTTGCTATGGCAATAAAGCTATCAGACATAACCACATATTCCTCTCCAATTTCATAAACTCATTTTTATTCAGGCCTGCTTTTTAAAGGCTTTTTTTTTCAGCTTCTGAGCTGAAACAACTCAAAAATTTCTTGGAAAATGAGCGTGCACAACACATACCTTACAATTTATTACAGCTGTTTTTGCAGACCACAGGCTCATTCACAATTTACAATAGGCACTATTTTTCAACCAGCCAAAGCAATTATGTCATACACGTCCACATTCAGTATCAACAAGTAAAATCTTTAGAATTATGACAGTTAATAAAAAGCTCCTCCAGCTCTGCTCCAAAACCCTGCACAAGTTTTAATGGGATAATCCTCAGAAAGCAAACTATCACCTGAAAATTATGTTTACTAGGGCTTATCTGGCATGTGATCTGCCTCTTATTAGTAAAGCTCAAACACCTCCCTTCAGGGCATAATAAATTTGGAGGTTTGCTGGGATTTGTTAATATATTTTCTATCTCACCAGGATTAAAGGCAGGAAATAATTCGATGATATTTACTTATCTCTGTTGTTAACCTCAGTTACCTCCATTAGACCAGCAATTACACCACCACAAAACCATAATCACCAGTCACAGCAAAAAGACAGTTCACCCCCAGACTGAATTGATGCTCATTTTAACAATGACACGTGAACAATTAACTCCTTCAATCAGTGCTTCTCAACCTATGAGATGCCTTTGGAATATTTCTGAGAGACCACAAAGGGTATTAAATTACAATTAAATCTTGTCTTACTGACACTCAGCTGGAATTTGCTATCCAGGAAAAGGTACCCTCAATGGCAGATTTTATGGGGTCCCAGGAATAAAAACTGCTGGTAGGTCACTGCCATAGATATTTTCTTACGTGCCAGAAGCAGACCTTGGAACTTTTACAATAGTTTTGACCTCTTAACTGCTGTGGGTGAGGAGTTTTCGCTGCAGAACTGCAATTCTGAAATGATCAGGAATTCCAGAGTAATGTGATTTCTGGTGGAACATTCACCTCTGTGGGCAGGGTCTTGCAGATTCATTGTCTTTTTGCAGTTCCTTGTTCTGGCAGTGTTTATGGCTGGTAACAGAAGCCTACTGACTACTTCTGGTCAATAAAATCAGATTTCACCCAGGAAAACACGGCACTGACAGCACAAGTGTCAGCATAACCCTTCTCTTTTGTCCTGTTGTACACTACTTAATCTGAGTGATAAATTCCACGTTTTTCTTGGAAAATCCTTTATGTAGGCTATTACAAAACAACTATCCACTAATACCTAAAAGGAATTTCTGGTTTTAAAAACACAACATGAATTCTTTCCCTCGTTTTTCCATCAAAACAAACCAGCCTCACACACTCTGTAAGAGAAAAAAAAGAATCTATCTAGCCATGTTTAAAGATGCTTACATGTATATTTACTCCATTAGAGAAAAAATATATTGAATGCTTCACCTTAGTTTAGAAGAAAGTCATAACTAAGAGCAAATATGACTTCAAAATCCTCAGCAATATATATTATATTATATATACATGTCAATATTTTGGTAATGCACTTTCTTATCACATTGGTCTTCAGAGCAAACTTCCTTCTTCCTATCTATTCATGGAATTCCAGATAATCATACCGGGCATAGATAAAAAAAAATCTGTACCTTCACATTAACAAAAAATAAATAATATTGAAAATTCTGAATCCATTTACTTGTGTCATGGAAAGACTGGTAAGATCTTTATCAGAGCCCCTCCAGCTTTAGGCACTGGGACCCCACTAAACAATGAAAAAGTTTTATTTTTTACAAAGAGAGTGGTTGGATTTTTTTCAATGTATTTAAAAGAGAAAAGATTTTTGCATCACACTGTACTTGTCCTGGAAAGATGCCTTTCACCCCTGCTACAGGACAGCCATCTAATTAAATGCTAATTACTCATTAGCCACCTATATTTTTGGGGGGTATCTAGTTTGATACAAGATTTTCATCATAATTTTCACCAGATTTCAGGGCCAGGTAGGATTTGCTGAGGTTTCAGCTGCAATATTGACCAGTTTCTGCCCTGTCACCCCATGTCCAGACTCTCCCTCCTGACACTCGGTTATACAAACACAACTCTCTGCTGGGCTGAACGGCAAACAAATGAGAGCTGACCCAAACTAAAACCAACATTTCATCTCTGCTTTCAGAAGCTGCAGAATGCTTAATACTCTCAAAAATGTCACCTCTTAACACTCTCAAAATACACACACAGTTAGCAGGAGTGATAAGCAAGCATCTTTTGTCTCCTCTGTATTTAAAATAGAAATATAAATATAGATTATATTGTACATATTATATATTATTATAATTATATATTATATATTTTATAATATAATAATATATAATACATTATATATTATATATTATATATTATATATTATATATTATATATTATATATTATATATTATATATTATATATTATATATTATATATTATATATTGTATATTATATATTGTATATTATATATTGTATATTATATATTGTATATTATATATTATATATGATAGAAATAATACATTTGCCTCATCACATGAAGGTCATGTAAAGGTAACTCAGTAACGTGTGGATGATTCAGATACCACTGAATATCAAAGAAAAGGCCATGCAGGATGCTTTTTTTAGAAGAGAGTTCCAACAGCATGCAGTAAATAGGGTTTGAAGCTACATAAATGTAGCAATATGGAAAAGGATCAGAGCAATGCATTAAAATGAGCTCTGTCCATCTTCTAGACTGAATAAAGCATAAAAAACCAGCACGTGATCATTTAGTGAAACATTACATGCTGAGATATTAGCTGAAGGGAAATGTATTCACTGGATACAGGTAGAGTTTCATTTTGTTTTTCAAGTACTACAAGTCCAGGAACTTATTCCATAAAATAAAACTTATTCCATTCCTTTTTTCCTCAAAGAGGGGAAAAAGGAGCTCTTTAATGCACAACACAGTGTGTGAACACATCTCTACCCAATCTGCAGTTGGTTTCCAAGCCCATTAAAAATCCCAAAGCAGTAGGACGAGGTTTCTGAGAGAATCCACAACCAAAATACACTTATTTAATGTTTTCCTCTGCTGCCTTTGTGGGAAGGCCCCTCAGCAAACAAGTGAGGGATGTGAATTCAGACAGGAATGACTGTAGGGTCAGCACGGGACCGCCAAGCACTCCTGACCCCAAATTAAGAGGTATTACCCTCTATGCACTAATCCTTGGGTCACAAATGTCCAGCCCTCTCCAGGAACATCAAAAATTCCTGAAATTCGCTTACAGCCCACTGCTTGAAAGATGGAAAGCTAACAGGCATGAAGGGATCAGATAAGTGAAAAGGGCAGGTTTGTTCTCAAATACCATATTAAAAATGCCACCTTGTCTATGAAGACCACTATGATTTTACATTAAGGTAGTACAGGAATAAAACTATCACCTGAAAATAAGAACTTTAATTTCACAGATTCTAACATTTTAAATCCCAAATAGAATTTTGAAGGACAATGAAAACAGAAGCAACATTCATATTAATAGCAAGTGCAATCAGAAGGTATTTCTAGTAAAATCACACCACATGTGACTCAGAAATGTTCTACATTTTAGCACAGTGGCTTTAGTTTTTAAACTATGAAAGACTATTTTTATCAATCCATATCCCTGTCATTTTTTTATTTACAGATAGTAACACAAGAAATTTTAAAGAAACTCTTAGAAAAAACGAATACATCTGACCACATCTGTTGATTCCTCAGTATAGTTTTGCATTAATTTCTTGTGAAACTCTCTGCTTTGCTGCCTGTATTACAGCTTTCTGCCAGCAAACTCCACTGCCACTGTTCACGTGCACTTCCCTTTTTAGCTCATTGCAGAAAGTGATTTTTGGACTGGAAATCCCCAATATGTGGCATTTTATTGCAGTCTATAAGTGTCCCTGACAAACAGAAGTTTTATGGGCTGCTTCAGTTGGGTGTTTTTCACCTTCTTTACCCTCTCACTTCTTGTTACATCCCAAACACGATGAAAGGAGCAGCAAAAAGGGGAATGCTCCAGTCAGAGGTGTGTGATTACAGAAGAAGCACCTCCAGGAAATCCTGTGGCTCACCCCAGGGAACACCAGTGGAACCCCCTCCTCACCTTCCTCCTGCACTGGGACCTTCACTTGGTGGGGAAGTGACAGAAGTGACACAAAACAGAGATGCCCATCTGGCCAGACCTGGCTTGCCAGGAGGTTTTATCTGATCCCCAGCCCAACCACACCAATGTTTGTAAATGCTGCACGACAAGGGTGCATAAACCAACCCCAGATCAGCACGATTTAAAGCACTGGAAATAAAACTGAGTGGATTGTTGCTTTGGTTTTTCTGAGATTTTTTAAAGCCTTCTACTTGCTTATAATATGGAATCAGTTCTTTAGTTACTGTGCAATATTAAGGGTCAGTTTTTCACTTTCTCACACTATGGAACATAAACAACCTTTCTTGTTTTTGCTCACTGTCCTTTGCTTACACATTTCCAGCCTGAAAATAATGTTGGTTGACAGCTGGTCTGGCCAGTGGGGTGAAGGTGTAGTAACCCCAGAAGCCAATCTGCTACCAGACCCACAAAATTATAAAAAGAAAAGAAATAAACAGGCTGGCCCCTTTTTTAGTGGGGAGCAGCTTTTCACTGAAGACCTCTGCCTCCGTGTTGTTGATTTTGTGTTGATTTGATTTGTGATTTGTGTTGTGTTGATTTTGTGTTCCGGGCAACAGCGGATGTGACTGTGCTGATGTAGCCAGAGACAAAACTGATGCTGAGTACACAGGATTTATTCATTTCAAGTGCACAGCCCAGCTCATGGCAGTCTCCTACACAGCCACAATATCAAAATAACAAAAGCAGCAAAAAAAGTCAGCTCATTGCTCACACCTTGGGTACCAGGGCCTGTAAATGGGTCACAGTCAGGTTTAGGTGCCACGTCCCATGGGAGGGATCTCAGCACAAAGCAAAACTCTCATTAAGTGGTCACCCGTGGTTACAACAATGCAAAAGGAACTTCCCTCCATATCTGGGGGAGAAACATCCAAACCCAAAAGAATAAACCTCAATGTCCTCTGAAATGAGTCTAAAGCACAAATCCACACAGGGCAAACTGCAACTGGGCACAGTTCAACAAGCAAGAATAAAGGCAGGAAAGAACACAATCTGCCAAAAATCTGTGAAGAGCTCGGATCTGTTCGAGCACTGCCAGCAAAACTGGGCTTAAAATGGGTGTGAGCTAAGTTTGAGTGCAGCTTTGGAATGGCTTTTAGTCCTGGTTTAATCCTGGAGTACACAGCCCAAGGCTGTGCCTGCACCATGGGCTTGAAGGGAGGACACTGCAGACAGCCAAGCCCATGCACTGAAGTGCTTTTTGTATCTTACAGAAAGGCTTAACAAAGTAACTGCCTAGAAATCAAACAGCTTGAGATTATGCAGCAAATTTTAATTCTTAGGTTGCTTATATTTAGGCAAAATATATTCCGAAAAGCCTGCTGTTAAAAAGTTATCCTGTGATTTATTCTGGAAGCAGCTCCTGGAGCTGCTTTCACTGTCCTCCCCCCCTAATCCTCATTACAAAGTTCTTATTCTGCCTGGAAAAGCAGATGGCAAGAGATAACGTCAGGAACAATTAGGAGGCTTCACTGCCCTTAAGGACTCCTCTGTTACACATTCATAATATTTTTTTCAGAGATTTTTAGAAACAAGTTACTTTGCACTATTTTTATTCCGGCATGTGGTTTGGAACATCCTCAAAACAATTACACAGGTTTTGTTTTGGTGTGTGGGTTTTTGTTTTTTTTTTCCTTTAAAAAATGGAGAATGTTGGGGGTTTTATTAATTAAACATTATTAATGAAGCTTCCAGCATTATTTTCATTCTACACATTGCAAAACTAAACCCACTTGTGTTTCCTAATATTTTAAATCAACTTCCTCCAAACTCCTTGCATGCTGCTGAACCTTTCATGTTTTTATGAGCCCAGTTCAACTTTCACTAACAACTAACCTGGATCAGGTCCAACATTTAACTGTAGTTTAGAAAATCCTTTCCATTTGGATAAAGACAAACACAAGGGACCTCACAAGAATATATATTATGTCACTTTATCAATGCAGAATTTTGTCTACCTACAACCTATTTGAATGCCAATTATACTTTTGCTATTATTAATATCTTTAATGTTGCTTTACAAGCTGTTCCTTTTTATTAGCAATACTAGCCTACCTAAATAAAATCCAAATAGGAAGATTTCAGAATGAAAAAAAAAAAAGCTGAGATTTCATATAATTTTTGTAGATTTATTTTGAAATTTCAGTGTTTAAGGAACTTTCTCTCAAAGAGAAATAAGCCAGGCTGTCTTGAGCATTCTCTGAGTTACATAAATATTTTCCTTTTATAGATATCCCCTCCATTACCCTCCTACAAAGCAGCAACATTCATGGAAGATGCTCTCTGTTGGTTATTAAAGTTTCACCCTCCAAAAATTCTATTCCTCAGATCTGCTACAATGAGGGCTCCCTAACATCTTCCAGCCAAACTGACCCTAGACAGGCAGCAAAATATTCTTTAATTACTTAAACTAACCTGGAAAGGATCAGGTGAGCAGCAAGCACCAGAATGTTTTTTATTAATGGTCCTTTACTTCATGCTTCAAAAGCAGAACAATTGTATTGGTTTGAATTGCAGAGTATAGAGAATTTGTGGCTATTTGAGAATGAAATAAGGAAATTAAAACTGGCCCTTTATTGGATTTGGTTCTGTAGTTGACT
Organism: Prinia subflava; assembly: GCF_021018805.1. Classification (NCBI taxonomy): domain Eukaryota; kingdom Metazoa; phylum Chordata; class Aves; order Passeriformes; family Cisticolidae; genus Prinia; species Prinia subflava. Next base: position 12,087,425 of record NC_086264.1, on the reverse strand, counting down.
CTGAACCTCAGAAATGTTATTAATACAGATCAATAGATCAGCAGGTATTTACCTAAAGGGGGACTTGGTAGCTAGCACAAGCAGCCTTTTAATTTATTAAAATTAATTTTAATAAATTAATTATACAATTATACTTTTAATTATAAAGATTGAGAATAAAAATTACAACCCAAGCGATCTGGGGCTGCTCGAATTCCTTCCCAAAGAGAAACTGGATAAAGAATTCACAATTATTTATCACTTAAGGGTGAACAACCACCTGAGAAAAGGGAACAAGTGCCCAGTGCATTTATGACTCACGTGAGCACGACGTGGATCATCAAAAACCTGCAGGATTTTGCCAAGTCCATTCTCTTTTCTTGACTGGTGGCCTCTGCTTTGGCCTCTCCTTAAACCTAAAGGGCTAAACCTGAACTGGCAATTAAAGGGTAACAACTGGCAGATGTGAAGGCCCAAAAATTTGGAAATCAGGACAGTAAAATAATAACTTTTGTTAGAATAAGGCTTTTTAATGTGATTTCACATTGTTTGCAAACATCCGCTCCTGAATAAAGGCACAGTTGGAGAAATTTGGTGAGGGATGGGAAGAAGAGGTGGGGAGCTCTCCTTAGCTACATCCATCAAGTTTTGAAATTATGTCTTCAGATTTTTCTATAAATCCTAAAGATCTGTTCTAATGCCTAAAACATCATTAATTTAATAAGGCTAAGGAAAAGATACTTCTGTTAATTAGAGGAAGAAGAGATGGGTACTATTTCTGTCATGTATTTCTCCGAGCTTCTGTTAATTGCTGAATGCAGTATCTTGTATTTCACATTCATATTTTGGACCACATAACAAACTATGTATCTTTTTATTTTCATATATATATTATATTTATATATAAAATATTTATATATTATTTATATTTATACATATTTATTATATATTAGTTATAGATTATAATATATATTGTATATTTATTACATATATTATAATATATATTTATATATTATTATATATTCATTATATATATTATTATATAAATTTATTTATTGATTATATTTATATATATAAATATCCCTCTCTAATTTCTGAGTATTGTTGTTACATTCCTGAGTCTAATCACCTGCTTTTTGAAAAATATTGCCCTGTAGCAAAATTAAATTTATCACTTCATGAACAACTCCTATGTCCTCGTGTTACGAAATAAATAATGTCATTTTCTGATGCATTTTCTCAGTACTACACATCACACTGTGAGGTTTTTTCGTGCTCTTTCTTATCTCCTTTCTTCTAGGAACAAGAAATTCTTTCCTCAATGAGAGTTCCTCCAACATGCACATCTTTGTCAGCAGCTTTCTGTGTACCCCAGATGGTTTTAGCAACATTACTCCTCCTCATCCCACGAGTGGAGTCTTGCCAGGGAAAAGCAAAGCCTCAGCTGACTTTTTTTTGTATCCTTGCATGCAGGGCACAGATGGCCAGGTTTCCTCAGCCCCTCCCCTTCTTCAGCTGAAAACCTCAGCTCCTGTATGCAAATATTCCCAAAATCTCACTTCTTTGCCAACACTTAGGATGGAAACTGCTCTACGCTGCCTATTACAAATATTTAATTTTGAGCTACCCACCAAACTCAAGTTTAGCAGCACCTTTTCCCACATGAGCCATAAAGAGACATGAAAACAAATCAAACATTACCACATCCCACCAGGCCTCTCACCAGTACATTCATTTATCCAACTCCTGCCTTCCTTACAGGAGGAACAACTTGGATATTTGCAACTTCCAACCACAGACTGTAATTTTCAGTAAACAGAGTAACAAACTGCCAATTCTTTCAACATTTCTTTTCCTCCCTTACCACTACTGAGCTTGTGAAGCAATTTGTCCCCGTTAATCAAAATTCTTGATCCATTTTCAGCAGGATCAGTCCAGGCACAGCATTTGCAGAACAGACAAAGAGAGGACAGCCAGATTTAGTGAACACCTGTTCAATGGGGCAGTGGCTCCAGCACAATTGTTTCCCACTTCATTTCACACAGTAATAACTTTAATGTCCTCCACGGAGCTGCTCTCAAACACCAATTCTACAACATCACACAACAAAAGAGCTGAAAGCAAATTTAATTGTCTAGATTGCTTCCAATCATCTTTTTTTAATGGATAAAAGCAAATATACCTACTTGAGTTTTCTTTATTTTCTTTTTTTTTTACTCAAATTGTGTTATTATTCAACATTTTATAATCTTTCCCAACTGCATAACATTCTCCTCCATGTTTTAATATTTATCTAAAACTGGATTTCAAAACTTTCAGTCCAGCACAGTAATTTCATCATTTTTCTAATTTTGCATTTTCCCTAGCACTGAATGAAATGGATAAACCCCTAATCATGAAAGGCCTAACTCTGCAATAAAGCACTAAAATACTTAAATTGAGATATATTGTGGAAAGCTGCCTTGACAGACCTCAACGACTTCATTATCACTGAAGCAATCTAATTCTCAAAAAGCTGAGGCTCATCAAAGCTGTGTGAAATTTAGTTATTATCTGTTGATTAATAGTTTCCAATTAATTCTTCCCAATTCAGACATCCAACTTTCAATGACAGGGTAAAATAATTACTTTACCATGCAGAACAGAACTTTCTTATTGGGATTTTTAGCTATTCCTAACTATCAGTGGGAATCATGGGGCTTTTCCCTGGGTTTCACCTGGTTTTTGTGAATTTCTGCTTTTCATGCATGATACAAAGGGAATTTAAAACTTCTATCAGTTTGGATGCCTTAATTATGCTTAGGTCCAACACGTGAAATCAAATTTCTGAAACAGAAAACTGTTCTAAAGGAGAGCACCTGACATAATTAAAACTGTGAAGCCAAGAGAAGATGCCACAAAAATCTGAGTTTTAAAGGTTTTGTCTGTTTCTGTGTCTGACAACTGAAGGTTTTGTTTAGGACTTGTGTATCCAAACCACCTCTGAGCATCTCTCTTTTTATTCTCCCAAGTTCACTTCCCATTCCTGTTTCCTACAGGTCTCCCAAAAGTTCTCAGGTATATTTTATATAATATATAAATATTATATATATAATATAATATAATATTTATATTATAATTATAATATAATATATATTATAATTTTAAATAATTTTATATTCATGTTAAAATGAATATAAAATTATATATAATGAAGTTTGCATCCTCCCCTTTGCTCACACACTAAATGCCTAAAGATACTTCAATTTGGAAATAGTAAAGTAGGGAGGCAACAGCATGTTGCATTTGAGATTTTTCTGTTTTGTTGGGGGGAGGAATTTTAATTTTATCTTGTTTAAAAGCCTGTGGGTCTTTTATTAAACTAATACTATAATTCTTACCACACACATATTTATAAAATTATGGATTTAGACAATAATGCAATTATTGTTAGTTGCACCTGTGTAAACTGAGAAATGTTTTCTGATGGCTTAGCAGTTATTTCATGGCACTAAATACAGTATGCCTGAGCTTTAAAGGTGTTTAATAGGGTTTCAGAATGGTAAAAACACAATCACTTTTCCATCAAAACCTGAGAAAAACTAGAAAAAAATACCCTAACCCCCTACTGATTTGTGTTATTATTATAAAACACTGTACATCACAGACTAACACAAAATACCAACTATGTGCAGAAGCAACAGATGCACTTTGGAGCTCTCTGTAGTGCTTAGAGTGACATCCTGATGTCATTTAGCTGGTGATGACATTCCATCAATCAAAAGCCAGTTTTAATGACATGCCATTCTGCTTTTCCTCTCGGAGCAAACACAGAGGAAATACAACGACCCATTCCAATTAAAACACGCGCTTTCTAGAATTAAAAATAGGTTGGAAATCACTTTTAAACCGGCTATCAGTGTGTCAATGAATGCTCTGAACCCCTGCTATTGCCCCGGCACTGTCCAAGCTGTTATTGTGCACTGTCCCACATGTCATCTGTTCCAGAAGGACAGACAGCTGCACCAGCATCTCCTGCTCAACCTGAGCACCATCTGACTTTAATTGTGGCACACAGCTTGATGTGGATGTGGCTCTGAGAAGCACAAGTATCACACTGGAATAATCTGGAAAAGCACAAACCTGCCAACACCAGGCTGCGAAGCGGGGGCTGGGGCTGTCTGCCTGCCTGACGGGCTGCAGGAAATATGATTAATGAGCACGGGATAATGATATCAGGAACCCGATTAGCACCACAAAAAGGTCACAGATCAAAGCAGGATGCATTTCATGAGCTGCAATCGTTGTGGAAGATCTGGGGACTTAAAGAGGTAAACTCAAATGCAAAGGGAAAAAGAATATCCGTGTGTCACAGCTTTCAGAATGAGCACTCGGAATACTGTAATTGCTATTTTGGGTCTGAACCAGGAACAGCAAGGAAATATCAGCTGAATACATCAGCCCGTGCCATGCTGCAGCAAGCTTTTCTTGATCATACTAAGCATTCCTCCTAAACTATTCTACCTGAATAAGAAACAATGCTGATGGTATTCAATCCACCAAGTATTAGCAAACAAAAGTAATTTAATATTTGCTATATATGTCATTTTCTCAGGTGTTATTCCACTGCAAAAGCAGCAGGTCACAGAGGGCATCATCCACCACCACCAGGATAAGTTTAACTGTGTCAGACAGAAGCAAATAATGTGATTTATTGGCACAGAGGTTTAAATTTAATGCTACCAGACCAGACAGAACTGTTTCATTTTGAGAAGAGCCTAACACAGCTCTTGAGAATGTGTGAAACACCACAGTGACAGTGTAACTAACAGATAATTTCTATATTCTATAATTCATGGCACTGTCCAGAGGGCACAGTGAGGACAGGCAGTGCTAACAACTGCATTCCCCAAAACAGGGAAAAGAACACTAACAAAGGTTTGGAATGAAGCAGGTAAAGGAGAATTCAGTTTGATTTTCTTGTGAAAAAGGCTTTGAAAAATATCAGTTTAATGGCAGAAATGGAAGAGGTAGCAGAAGACTGAAAATGCCTGTTGGGAGTTATATGGACACTAAAGTTAAGAAACCTCAAAACCACATTTAAGTCATGGGAGTGACAAATATTTTTATGATTAAACAAGCTTTTCCAAGCCTTCTGTAAAGGCTTGAGTGATGATTTTATTAGCCCTTTAGAACCACAAGAGCTGACATAGAAATAGGGTAAGATCTGCACATTTAGACCACACTCAAACTTTTTTGAGCAGATCTAGGAATGAGAATACTATAGAATTTTTTTCTTCCTACATTTGTAAATCTGTATCTTCAGATAATTTCACGCATAATTCTATGTAAATTATAAATAAATACTGCAGACAAAGATCCAAATTATTTCAGAAGACTCTTGCAGGCCAGGAGTGGCTGGGCAATAGAAGAGAGCATCTTACCAGCCTGTTTATACGAACAAATTCTTCTGGGGTTTTGGCCCACGGTGGAAGTTCAACATCAGACACCACTGTCCCATCATCCATCACTCCCAGGTTGTAATTGTTGCTGTTGACAAATATCTCTGGGAGGTAATAAAATTCAGGAATCAATTCCTGTAGATAAATGAAAAACAATGCCATGTTATAAATTCTGTCAGAGGATGCACTGTGTCACGTTAAAAAAAGAAATTATTAGGAGGGAATTAAGCTAAGAGAATATAAAAAATTCTCCCACGGACATCCCCCTCCTTCCCTAGAAGGGAGAAATCCCCCTCCTGCACCCTCTGAAATTTAAACCTGGAGATATGATGACTCCTTAGCAAGCTTTTAATAGGACAAAGGAGCTGAGACACAACAGGCTGTAAACCAAAAATGTCAGAACGTTGGTTTTGGTTGCATATTAAGCACAGAGAAACTTATAAAGCCAAAGTAGTGTTTTTTGGGGTTTTGGGTGGTTTTGTTTTGTTTTTGTTTTTGTTTTGTTTCGTTTTTTGGGTTTTTTGGGTTTTTTTGTTTTTTGCTGGAACTTGATGTTGAGACTTAAACACACCCAATAAACCCGGCGATGTGACGGATTCAGAAAAATCGAGCCGCTAAATTAGAGAATTTACTTCCTTTGTAAAGAAAGGATCAATACACGTAATTGCTTCAGGAAATGCATTTCATAGCAAATGAGTGGTGTAAAATTGGCCAGCGCAAGCTGCACTTGAGAAGTAGAAAGAAAACAAAATATATCAGGCTGCCCCAGTGGCTTTGTAGCCGAGGGTGGAGGATGTGGCCAGATGAGAGCTGGAACCAGCCCTGCCATGGCTCAGTGGCTCAGTCCCAGGTAGCCCTCGGGGCCAGCTGGGCCATGAGCAGCTTCCCAAATGGCCCAGAGCAAGGAGGAGGTCATCAGATTGTGGGCAAGGTCAAGCCCAAGCAGGCAGGGCAAAGACAGGAAAGATCAAGCAGGAATTAAGTTATTATCACCTCCATCCTTGTGTGAAACGCTGCTGGGCTTTGAATTGTACAGAGCTTTTTGTTTACAGACCCCTTAGTTAACCAGGGTAAAAACATGCTTCTGTACAAAACGCTCCACAAATAGTTGATAAAAAAAGAGATTTGAAACTACTTCACGTCATCAGTGAGAGAACAAGGATGTAGCAAGGATAAACGCTGTAAAAATAAAGTTTGTAAAAAATAAAGTTTGTAAAAAATAAAGTTTGTAAAAAATTAAGTTTGTAAAAAATTAAGTTTGTAAAAAATTAAGTTTGTAAAAAATTAAGTTCGTAAAAAATAAAGTTTGTAAAAAATAAAGTTTGTAAAAAATAAAGTTCGTAAAAAATAAAGTTTGGAAAAAATAAAGTTTGTAAAAAATAAAGTTTGGAAAAAATAAAGTTCGTAAAAAATAAATAAAGTTTGTAAAAAATAAAGTAACACTGAGGTCACTCCAGTTTTTGTCATCACAGAAACCAGCAAAGAAAAAGCAGAAAAATAGGACTATTAATTTGATAGCAGCACGGACCACAAATATGAAACCATACCCTGGTTCTGAACACTTAAAAATACAAGCTCATTACATATGTTAGCAATGCTTTTATTTCTTCCTTAAATATGTATCTGCACAGCTATTCATTAGTTTCTTTCAAGATCAGAAAGCATTTGGCTTTCTGGAACACATTGTTTTCATTAAGTTACACAGAAACAATATGCTGGAAACTTCAAAATTATCAGTAATTTCTACTAGTTTGACTATTAGAAACTTTTCAGAAAGCTTTTCATTACTCCAGAAATGAGTTTTCAGGATGTTTTTCACTGTCACCATTACGATACATTCCTACAAAAGGAGCTCCTTTGTTATGTGATTTTTTTTTCCTCTTGGCCATGTGCTAACATTTACCCATGGAAAAAGGGAGTGCAAACAGATGCATGTGGCCATTGGAAATGAGCTGTATTTAGAGCCCATTTTCAATGAATTTATGCAAGTGAAAACATCAGCATTAGTTAAAGGAAAACGGCTTGTCCTAAAACCAGCAAAACAACCTGATCACAAAGGATTCATTTTTATCAAGTTAACCAATATTCTTCATGTTCTGTCATACATTTTGAAGGTTCCATTATCTCCTGTTGATGCATCTTCCATTAAATCTTACTCACTGTTGTTATACCATAATACCTTAATTCACATGCACTGCTGATGTATTAGAACCCTAAATCTTTATTTTTTTTTCCACAGTAGAATGTTCCCTGTGTTATAACTGTATGAGCACCTGCATGAAAATGGCAATTATCACTTTTCCCTAATAAACTTCACTAACACTTTTCTAAAACAATTTTTCCCTTCTGCAAGAAGCACTGCCCATTTCACTGCACTTCCAGTACCTCCCAATCTAACATCAATGCAAACTGAGGCCTGAGCTGGTATTATCAGGAAGAATTCTGCTCAGTACATCTTTCAATTTTAATAATGAACTGCTGGTAGCTATTCTCCAAATCCAGTGGATTCTTTTAGACAGAGTAATCCCAGCTCACTCATAAGACAATGTAAAAAACCAAGATCATCTGCTTCTTCTCTGCTCACGAGGTCTGTTACCTTTTCTCATCAGAAACTGTGATTGCTTTGACATAATCTCCTCTTGATAAACATGTGTTTCATTTGCTTGTCTCCAAGTTATCTTCCTGGCACTTAAACGCAGTCTGATTATTTGCCTAAGTATTTTTCTGTGCATTGTAGTGGAACTCACCTCATAATTCCTTGGCTCTCTTTTTTTTCCATATTAAATACTTGATTTGTTCACTACTGATATCATTCTCCTTCTCCATTTCTCAAAAAAAAAAAAACCCAAAAATGCACTCTGAAATTCCATCTGCCAGTCTTGTGGGTTATAAGGAAATTAAGCCCATAATGACCAAGTAATTAATTTGAAAAAAATCTAGTGTATTTGTAATTTCTAAACTCTTCTTTCCCAACTTCATATAGACATTATATCTTTTTCTAAGTGGTATGAATTACACTGGTCACTGATTGCCTTTGGTTCTACTGGTGGGGACTCACAGATGCAAGAAAGACATCCATTTTTCAACATTGTCAGTTGATAATTTTTGCATTCCATTAATTTGCAAATTTAAATTTGCAAAAATTTCCCTAAACTAAAAATTTCCCTTTCCTAAACTGCGTGCTCACCATAAATATGAGTGAATGATTTTGTGTCACTTAGGTCTCTTGCTGGTTGCATGACATCCTTGAGCTGGACCCTGATTTTCTCCACATTACACTTTTCCATCCTTCCTTCCATTAAAAAAGAAACTAACTCTGATATTAATATATCTATTGGATTTGACCTTTCCCACCATCCTTTTCTCCTTTGTTTTCCTCCCACGTTCAAAATCAGGGCTAAAAATGTTTGTTCCATTTTACAAAAGAATTCACTGAAATATTCTGCCGAAAGTAAAACCATGTGTCATCTCCTTTGCATCTTTTCCCAAATGATGGGATAACTCCCAGTTTTCCCTTCCATCCCACACTCCCAGCTACAAGGAAGGCAGATGCAGAATAAAACACGTTTAAACTTTGCAGGAAATGTTTTTACCTTGATGTCAGAAGTGTCACGCTGGCTGTTGCGCCACGCCCTCGAAATAGATGAGAAAGTCCTGTCTGCATGATCGAACTTCCCACCTTGCAGATTCAGGAAAAGGGTTGTGAAGGGTTCCTAAATACATACAAAAAGATTAATTAAAAAAAAAAATTAATGCATCTCATCAGAAATTTCAGGGTAAAACAAGGAATTTATCATTCTTTTGGGGGTTTGATGCTATTTTTCTGGCAAACACGTGATTAATAGCAAAGGGTAAATTTTATTATTTAAAAATGAAAAATACAAACTGATGCTTGTTAGTTCAATAAAATGCTTTTTAATCATACTCCATAACATATAAATATATTCAGATAAAGAAAAGCAAATAAAACCTAAAGAATATATTCAAAGGCTGAGGTAGAAAGTCCAGTTTGTGTCAGCTGTGACACAAATTGCTCTGAACAATATGAAAAATCTCAGATACCTCAGATATTTATTAAACTAGCAGGTAACAAAAATAACGTGTTTTACTTTGTTCAAGGTGATCTGTTCATCTAAAAGGTAGCATTCAATACTGAGAGCTTTAGGACTGTTGTTGTTGCACATATAATTTATGATTTAGAAAAATGTTTGGAAGATTTAAAAGCCTCCTCTTAGTTAAAGGACACTTAAGCACATATTAGTGGATAATTGCTTGAAATTAGCTAAGCACTATAAATTACTTCAAGGATTTATGTATGCTTGTACATTCTAACAAGCTTTAATTAATGATGTGCTGCTAATGCTTTCCCAAAGAAATTACTTCCTAGGAGATAAATCGCCTTTCAATTTTATTGAAAAATGAGTTGTTTAACCAATACATTATCAATACATAGCAGCTCAGAGGTACTTCCATATAAACTGTAGCAGATTTTTAAATATTAATTACTTACATCCCAGAACTTCATGATCATCAGAAACCAACTCACAGTCATTAGGAGGGGAAAATTAAATACATTAATTAAGAACCACAAATGCTTGCTATTTGGTTCAGTCAGAAAATACGCAAGGAAGGGAAGTTGACCATGTTTCAAGTATGTACACTAAAAAGCAAATTTTAAGGAGAAAAAATTTACTGATTTGAAAAGGCTGTACCAGAAAAAATTGAAACTTTCTGCTTGAACTTTGGAGCACATTTCTCCTACACTACTGATTGCAATTACTAGAAAATTTCAGTTTTAGTTTAGACATTTGTTGCTCTCATTACCATTTAAAGAAAAGCATTTTTAAGAGTCACACTTACAATCCTCAGCAGCCACGTGAGTGCAAAGCTTGCTGTTGAATAATGAGTGCCGTAGTGAAATTTGGGGACCTGCTCGTCCTCCCACGATTCGTATCTCTCGGCAAAGAACGCTGCTCTCTTTGGGTTCAGAGCTCCAATGGGCTGCAAGGTTGGTAAAAACAAACTCATGAAGCAAAGAGGATTAATGGGAATTCCGTGGGCCTGATGTTTGTGGGCCTGAGAGATTTTAGCCTGCTGGCAGCTGCTGACCTTTTCCCAAGGGAAAATTTCTCAAGAAAGCGTCTTCTCAAAACAATCCTGCAAACAACTTTCCTTTCTCAAAACAATCTTTCTCCAGGGGGTGTTTGCCTTTCTAGTTCTCAAAAAAACCCACATTTCAGCTGTTTCCGTAGTTTAACCAATGGGATTAGAGAGGTGTGGCTCCTGTTCACCAATCACATTAGGTCTGTATCAGAACAACCAATGGGATTAGAGAGGTGTGGTTCCTGTTCACCAATCACATTAGGTATGTATTGAACAACCAATGGGATTAGAGAGGTGTGGTTCCTATTCACCAATCACGTTAAGCCTGTATTAGAACAACCAATGGGATTAGAGAGGTGTGGTTCTTGTTCACCAATCATGTTAGGTCTGTATCAGAACAACCAATGAGATCAGAGAGCTGTGGTTCCTATTCACCAATCACGTTGGGTCTGTATTGGCACACCTTATAAAAAGTAGTAAGAATTAGCCAATAAAGCTTTTCTCTGCTCTCTGCCTGCTGAAATATTTGGAGTCTCCCATCTTTTTTAGAGCGCTATCACAGCACGCTCCCCCTGCTCTTGCTGGTAACCAGAATTATCAGCGTGCACGGAGAAGGGCGGGTTTGGTGCTGTATAAAAGCAGATGTTGGTCCCTGCAGGCACCTGGGGGGATCTGTGTACTTGGATTCCCTGCACACACACGGGGCTGGATGGAAAAACCTCCTCTGCATCAACACAGGCTCCGTTTCCTGCACATCCGAGTCACTGACTCCATCCAATTCACAGTGCAGTGTCTGGGACACAGCGCTGTTTAACTCGGGTGTCTGTGGATAGCTGTGCATGTTGGATACACTGTTAAGCAAATAGTAAGCAACACTGAGAAACTTTTTTTTTGATTTTTTTTTGGAGAAAAAAAGTAGTGATTGATGGGGTGGCAGAACAGTAACAGAGGACTTGGAATTTTGATATTACTGTTCTTGTTTCTGTGCTTTCTATTTACTACTTCAAGCCAAGTTTTACTTAATTCATAGAATCTTAACCTTTGAAATAGACAAATGAAACACCAAAATTTCTATATAAAACATTGATATAAAAGAAACAACGTATATATGACTAAAAATGTCTATCACACTTTAACCAATACTATTATTCTTTGTTCAATGCTTACCTAGAGTACAAACACCCAGGGATTTATTTAAAAGTAGGAAACTTAATATTTTGCTATCTATAGCTGTGCATTTCCTCAGCAGACTTTTGTATAAATGACTTGAAAACACGTGAGTATAGGTCACACAAATCACTGAGAAACCCAGAAGTGAATTTAGCAATTCCACATATAAAATGCTGTAAGAGTTCCAAAATATCTTTGGATATACATGTGCAAAATATGTATGTAATATAACTTTGTATATAGATTGAGCACACTGTATGTTATTAATGTAAATTATGTTCATCTGTACAGACAATGGGTGCATTCAAATACAAGAATAAACATGAAACAATATTTCCTTCTCTCTCTTCTTCAAGAATAAATGTGCTTAAGAACACACTACAAGGTGAGGAAAAACTAAAAGTCCTTGAACAAAAGTATCTCAGTAACCTGGTCTTTAATTCAGCAAAGTTCAATTAAAAACTCTGTCTGCTACTGAGATTATGATTATTCAAATAACTGCTTCTTTGCAGCTCATGTGAAATTCGACATATAAGCTTCAAAGAATTTTCTCTTCCAGGACAGATTAGATCTTTGAATGATCTAAAATCTAATCTTACATTTTTTACTTAGAGCAGCTTTCACGTTGCAATGGGATAAAGAAAAACATCTTAGGTTAATTACTATTTTTGCAGTTCACTAATTTGAAATATAACCCTTTAAAAGAAGTTGTTTCTGTATAAAAGGATTTTTTATCTGATTTAGCAAATTTATTCCAGGGAAGTACGAAAGTGACTCCAAGAAGTCTCTTTGTTACTAGAACCATTTCGGAATCTCCATCTGTACCGATTTTCCCTAAAGGCTCAGCTATGCTTGAGGGAGAAAAAGAAGAAAGAAGGTCATTGGTAGACAAATTATACAAATTAAAAATAGGAACAGTGTTGTGCTCTATGGTTCTGTAACATTTTATGTATTCTCTTTATCTGCCTCTATTATTACTCTCCAAATGAGTATAGCCCAAATCAATAGTTATAGAATTACATTCCTTGAATATAAAGCTAAACCCAATTAGAATTGATTCCATTCTCTTTTCAAAAAATAAATAAAAAAAAGGTATCATGCAGAGATCTATATAGCCAGAATCCACAGTATTGATTTTAGCTGTTATTGTTACAGTTGGTTTCTGAAGCCTGCAACAGGACAACTATCAAGACATGTCACATTTATTTGCAAGCAAATAAAAAAAGTCCCCAAATGAAAAAAGCTTAGGAGAAAAAAAAGAAAAAAAATACAAGAACTGTGGAGCTGTGCACTGACAATGATACACTATCAGCTTACTCAGAGAAGTTACAGTGGGAATACACACATTGAATTATACATTACACGAATGCACTGATTTATTGTGGTAATAACATCCACCTCATTAAAAGATTCTGCTTTGCTGCAGTTGGAGGGCTACATATTGTTTACTGCTATAAATTAATGGCAGTGCACAGAAGAGTGGAGAGCCCTTCTAACAATAGATCTGTAATGACAGTGCTGTATATCACAGCTTCCCCAGCAGCTTCATAATAAAATGGAGACAATGTATTGGGCTAATACATTCTACCAGGCAGGCCCATATTTTTCTGACAACTGCTTCTGAGGGTGAGGTGATTCTGCTGTGTTACACTGCACTGGGCACAGTTAACTACAGAATAAATAAAAAAAAAAAAAAGAAATAAATTGAAATTTCTCAGTAATTTCATATCGCAACATTAACAGGGAATCGTGGTTACATATTGTATTCCCTCCCCTGTGGGTAAATGCCAAGGGGAAAAGAGGAACTCTAAACTGCACTAGGAGCAGGATTTCAGAAGTGTGTTTTGATAAATCATCTCAGAGATACATTTGGGTCACGTTCCAGCCTCAGCAGGTCTCAGCAGGAGCTGTGGAGAAACAGACCACTATGGAAATCACATGTTTGTTAGAAAATACACGGAAATCACACGTTTATTACAAAAAAAAGGTCCTGAGATAGATGCTGCATGAAGCTCAAATCAACATATCCACTCAATTTCTGTCCTCAAAGCGAAACAAGAAACTGAACCTAAAACCCAAACAGTTGAGTGTCTCCAAGGACCACGTCTAAGCCAGCTTTAAGAACCCAACAGCTAATTGTTAATTTAAACAAATCGGTTTTCCCTCGACAGTCCCGGGGTGTCCCTGTCCGTGGTGCTGAACCCCGAGCGGGCGGGGACAGGGCTCGCTCTGGGAGGGTCGCTGACCGTGGTGCTGAGACACGGGCTGGGGACAGAGGGACAGCAGGACAGAGGGACAGCGGGACAGCGGGACAGCGGGACAGAGGGACAGAGGGACAGAGGGACAGAGGGACAGAGGGACAGAGGGACAGAGGGACAGCTGTGGCACATCAACCACAGACCCACGGGGACTTTGCAGCTTTGTCTCCCAATTTTGGCAGGCGTGCTCCAAGAAATGACACAGAAAGGACAACCGACCCGTTTTACCGCCCGTCCATGGTGGCATCTGTCTGAGCGTCACCGGCATTCCAGAGCTCCACAAAATCGCTGATCCCCATTTAGAAATGGGAAAAAATTATATTATTGAGTCAAAACTCCCCATTTAGAAATGGGAAAAAAATGATATTATGGAGTCAAAATTCCCCATTTAGAAATGGGAAAAAATGATATTATTGAGTCAAAACTCCCCCTTTAGAAATGGGAAAAAATGATATTATTGAGTCAAAACTCCCCATTTAGAAATGGGAAAAAATGATATTATTGAGTCAAAACTCCCCATTTAGAAATGGGAAAAAATGATATTATGGAGTCAAAACTCCCCCTTTAGAAATGGGAAAAAAATGATATTATGGAGTCAAAACTCCCCCTTTAGAAATGGGAAAAAATGATATTATGGAGTCAAAACTCCCCATTTAGAAATGGGAAAAAATGATATTATTGAGTCAAAACTCCCCATTTAGAAATGGGAAAAAATGATATTATGGAGTCAAAACTTTCAAGGGAATATAACAGACCACTCAACGCTTTTGTTTGTGCTGTTGCTAATTACACAACAGATTATCCAATCTAAACAAAGAAAGCCCATAACAGTCCTAAAGTTCTAGCACTGTCGTGGGATGTGAAGTTAATAATCTTGCACAGCTTCCTGCAAAGACAGTCTCCACAATTCTCTTCCACCTTCCCTTTTCAGCTCTCTGTGTATGCAAAGAAACCAGGAAAATTCAAAGAAATCAGGAAAACAAAGAAATCAGGAAAACAAAGAAATCAGGAAAAAAGAGTCTCCATTCTCCCAGCTGGATTTTGCTTTTTCATGGTTTCTTAAATGGAATTAACACAAGAAAGGTTCTGCTCAGGCTATTTCCTGTTTTTATGCTTCCCTTCTCCTAAAAGTTTCTCCCAGCGTGGTTATGTGAAATGTTAAGGTCTATCAACCTAAATTTTAGAGAGGATGAAGTGCTCCTCTCCTCTGAGAAGCAACTTGTGTTTCACAAAAAAAGCATGAAAACTTGTCTAAAAATGGAGAAGATCTGATAAATGTACTTCATATGAAAAATATCAAAATCTATAACGGAATATAAAATTATTAATGAAAAATGTGCATCCTTTTCAGATTTCACTGATATCCCAGGTATCATTCAGGCTGGCTTTAATACCTCTATAACGCTGTTTCTTGAGATATCCAAAATTCTAGAAAATTTAATGGACCTACTCATAAGTACCACAGATCCCACTAGGAAATTTGAAATATTTTATTTCCTGTAATGTCCTGTTTTAAGCAAGAAGTATGAAAATTATTTTAAGCAGGGATTCACATGAAGTACCCTGAGGGTAAAAATATTTGTCCCTTCCTTCTGAGGTTATCCTGCCTGACTTTGGAATATTTTTAACTAAGTGGTATCTTTTGTCACAGATACAGATGACAAATTTCCTACCTGAAATACCAGTGCCAAGCCTCTGAAGTTTTAGCACCAAAATTCCAGATTTAACTGCCTATCAAAATACGTCACTGCCCTTGCATCCACTCTTGTTATTTCTCACACTGTTCCTCTCATCCTCCTTTAATGCCCAATTTTTGCACATGCTTTATGCTTAGAAGGACATTGAGTCCTGCTGAGTTCATCAGTTTTAATTGCAGTCCTTTGGTGTATTCAGCATGAGCTGAATAAAATGTAATTTAAATTTCCTACATGAAATCACTTGATTCACGGAATGTCTGTACAAGTTTTAATGCCTCTCTAGACATTAAAAAATCTGTTAAAAATTTGCAGAACGCTAATAGGTCCACATGAAACCATTTTTTAGTTTCTATCTCTTTGCCAAAAGGTAAATAACTAAGCAAATTTCATGTCCATCCCAATCTGCTTCCACATGAGGGAAAATACGAAGCACAAGTTTTATGTGCAGTGCATTTGTGCTCCTGAAATGGGCACCCTGCAACAGAATTTGGGCTGAATAACACCCAACAGCAAAGTTCCCATCAGAACAACAAAACCACTCTGATTTTTCACATTAAAAAAATCTATTACTTCTCTTCTGTCAGGGTGTGTTTTATATTAGGAGCTCCCACATAGAAATTAAACACCTCACTCCACTGAAGGTGAGAACTATTTGTTGCTTTTGTACACTTGACTGCAAAAGAAGTCATTACATACATAACAGCCTCCATAAAATTGATAATGATTTAGCAAATATTGCATGGAATAGATAAAACCATGAATAAAAATATTATTATGTACACATGTAGCTATAGTGCAGAGAAAAGAAGATTTAAGACTAGCATAAATTTCTTCTTCCAGGAGTGTCAGTTATGATCCTACACAAATGTTGTGCCTTAAAAAAGGAAAATTATCAACAGCTCTTTGCACACAGCAAGACCTTGTAACGAACTTTTGAGAGTATAAAATCATGCTCCCATTTCTTAGTGTTTGCCACGTATTTTTGACTTCTGTTTTCTTTCCTTATCCAAGTTCAGAAATACAATGCAAAATGAATAAGGAAAAGAATGTGCCTACGAATAACATAAGTAATGCAGAAAAAGCCACACGTTCTGGTGGGAAACTCTGCCTGTTGTATAAATAAAATATATACCGCTATAAATATAATATGTACTGCTCATTCCAAACCATGGGCACCTCTTAAGGAATAAACAGCGGAGCCAAAGCAGGGGAGGGGGCTGGCAGAGCACTCCTGGCGTTTGTCAGGAGCTGACAGCAATATTAACCACAACCCACTCCAGTTCTCTGGTTTATCATGGTGTGACTGATGTTCAAACAGTGCCCCAAAAGCTGCTTACATAAAGTGTTGGTTTAACCTGCACTCTGCAGCTCTTGAAATCTGTAATAACTGTGGGCTCCCAGCTGACACGTTAAAAAAGTTGTTACTTAGGTTTGACACTTGCAATTTCTAAATGATTTTTAGAAAGTAAATTCTTCGTTGTCTTAGGCAGCAAAAAAAGTAAAAAACATTGACCTGACTTCCTTTCTGCCAAGATCAAAATCAAAGTTTTTCCTTTACACAGTGGGAGCACTAAACTGTGATGAGTTTCTGGGCATGCATAAAGAAAGGAAATAAATTACTATCAAAACCATGTAGATATTTAAGTGAAATATATTTAAATATTTTAAAAACTTGAAGTTACAATACATAATCAGCAAATATTTGGAAGCGTAACCGCCAAGACAACAGTGCTGCAATGAAAATACCACAATATACATGACATGACAAGGCTAATTTTTAATCTTTAACAGCCTCAGCATTTCTAACTTCATTAAAACTTGAAATTAAATGTGATGTCCATATTCCAACTAGGAGCACCTTCCAATAACAATTATAAAGTTGAAACCATCAGAAGCAATAAGAATACATTAATAATTAATCCTTACACAACCTGATCCCTATTATCAGTACACACATGAAGAAATGAAACACTTAATGGTCATGCAAGTAACGTGTTAAACGCAGCAGAAAACTATGATGATAAAAATATAAAGTATAATTTATGACAAATACCTTTGAGAGATCCCTGAAGTTGCTAGGAAGTGTAAGGTCCAACTCCTCTGACTCGTAGTTGGTGATAACCCAAGGGAACACAGGGTACTGATTCAAATCATTGTAAGTTCGACCTGACAAACAACAAAAAATCCCCACTGTGAGAAAAGAGTTATATTTAACTAAAATACCAACAATCTAACTTCATGAGCTGTTTGAAAGAACTGCGGTTTATTTCAGATCTGTTATCATTCCAATATTCTACTTTGCTTTATTGAAAGGATAATGGAAGAGTTGACAATATGCTGGTATTTAATCTAAAACATTTCAGCTCGTTTCACTTTAATTGTAAACTCCTTTGCATACAGTAAGACTGACAGTTAAATTCACTCATTTCCTATGCATTTCTCCTTTCCTTGTTTATCTCATCTTGCCTTCGGTGTTCTTAAGGTGAAACAATTCAGAAATTGGAGGGGCAATTATTTTTGTTGATACTAAAAATTAAAGCATTATTTTTACATAGTGTCTTAAATAAAATATGTGAAAGAGAATGAACTAGCTCAGGAATTTAGACAGAAGAATTTTTCAATTAATAACTGTTTCATGCAGAGAATTCACTTTGAGGAGAATTCACCCTTGCCTACTGTCTATCTATGGATATGCCAACATTTACCAGGACAGAAAATTTGGTCTGGATAGAGGTTCTTGTGTGTATCCTCATGGATCTAAGATGGAAATAACGCACTTCTTACAGTAAAACCAAAATATTCAATTAGAATAAGCACATCCATGCACACCCAAAGTGTGGTTTCTAAGTTTAAAATGCAATTTTACATGGATCCTGTCTCCATTATAATGTTGCAGAGGTTCATTCATTCATATCATCTTCAATCAGCATGTTCTTGAGAAGTTGTTCAGCTTGGGTTTAAGAGTCTCCAAAGACAGGCTTTAACCTCTTCCCAAGGAATATTATTTTACAATCCAGCCTGTAAGCTTGTCAGAAAACATTTTCTAAACCTCCACCAAAGTTTTTCTTCTTCCAGTTTTCTTACACCCCTCGGCATTTTTCCATCCTGGTCACAGTATTTTTAAATGGTAGAGTCAGTCTTTCTCTAATCACTTGGCTGTATTGCACATTATCTCTTTCTGAGGATCAAGGCCACTCACACGACACTGGGATAACTATCTTCCCTTTAATTCCCTATCATGGGCAACTCAACTTTCCCTCTTCCCACAACGTTATCTTTCTTTTATGCTTCTTTTAACCTCAACCGCCACACAGATAAGAATTCAATTTATTATATCAATAGTATATTAAAGCTGAAGAGGGTCATTCATTAGAGCCACAGGAAGCAGTGTCATGATGTTTCTCATTCAGCTCCAGCAGTAACGAGGGAAGCAGATCGACCCCTACCTTTAAAAATCTGCCAGCACCTGGCACCTCTGACTCGATGACTGATTACAGAAAGCACCCAAACTGACCATTTGTATAAAATGCAATTAGTGCAAGCACAGGCATTTGTTATATCAATCGTGTTAGCAAGAGCTGAGCCTGAAAGGGAATTAACAGAGCTTTCACCACTGTCAATACTGCAGAAAACAGCTGGAAACTGAGACATTTTTAAAGTTGCTCAGAGGAGAGAATAAGTTGGAAAATAAAAGGGATGTCATGAGACCCAACAGGCAGTAAAACTGAAGCCCAGCTGGGGTAAGATGGGTTAAACAAAATTTAGCTCAGCGTTTACAGAATGAGTGGTTAGGACAAAAATAAGTGGATCCAGATTAGGGTTGGGTTTGGATTAACGGGGTCCTGGAACAGCAGCACTGGCAATGCAGGCACTGCACCCTTTTTTGAGACCAGCCATGCATCCTTTAATGTTGGTATTTATTAACATTGGTCTTTATTTTAATTAACATTTAACAGTGGTATTTATTGGCTCCAGGAGTATCCTGCTCCCTGGCTGAGATTACCCAGCCCTACAGAAAACTTGTTGCATCTATGATATTTAGGGAGGATAACGCTTATGAAAATTAAAACTTAGAATATTGAAGATAAAGAAGTTCCTATTTCTGAGGCTTTCCTAAATACCTGACAGTCTATATAGTCCCTGTCCCACAACAGTCACAATATTCTGATTTTAAGTGCACCTCAGTACAGCACTATGAATACCTCTCTAGTTTTACATAAACATAAATATAATTACAAATAAAGTAAATTTAGAAGGATTTTTGTGAAGTTCTTCAGGACAAAATCATACACAGAAAAAATTACTCACTAAAAGAGCTAAATCTAGTTGTGCCCTCTGGCTGTTGAGACTGTGCCACGATTAGCTCCTTTTCTGTCTAATTACAGTAATTTGGATGTACAGTAATTAGCAATACCTGCTATGGTGTTTAGAAACATCAAGTACTCAAAGTTGGAAATCTCTCGGTGTTGCCACCGCTGGGTCATGTTGGAAGCTTTGAAGATCTGTCGTGGACTAGCCAAAGAAATACGTCTGAAAACAAAGAAAATTGGAAAAGAAATAATGAGAAAACGTGGTGGCTTTTCCTTTTTTACATATCTGATTTTTAGTGGCAGTAGTACATATTCTTTCCACCAGGCCTATGCTAGATTTCTCTGGAGATCAAACTGCCACTCGGATACTCAAAGTTCATTTTTAAAGTTTTATAATCTAATAAGAATAAAAGAATTAAAGCATCTGACAGCTGGATATGTCAAGATTTGAAAAATTTCCAACAGAAACCTTTACAGCTGTGCAAATCCAGCTGCTCCGTGACTGCTTGATGAATTACAGAAACATGTTACTGGAGATTTAGAGAGATGGAATATTATTAAATAAGAAAATTACAATACTTTTAGAATTTCATGTAAGAATCAAGTCATCTTTAGGGAGAAGTTTTTTAAATCCCTCAAGAACAATGGAAAACACTGATAAGATGATAGAATTTCATTATGAAGTCCATCCTCTTGAGATTTAAATTCTGGGCAGCGTGGAGGAGTTAAGTCATAAATAACTCAGACTTTCACAATTTGATGCCAGATTTCCTAATGTTTGTGAAAGAAGACTGTGGAGTCATTCCTTGGAGTGATAAATCAAACAGAGAAGAGTTTATCATAAAATTCCCAAGACTGTTTTGTTCATGATAAAAACATCTGTAAATACCAAACCCACATCACTTAGGGAGGAAAAAAAATCTGTATGCAGTTTTAGCTAACAATTCTTTACAGGTATTGGTGAACAATTCAAAGAAACTGGAACTGAGTTCTTTTTTAATAACCTTCATTATGTTGCAAACAAATTAATCAGTACAAATGGATGTGACATTTTGAGCAAATGTGTCTTCAATGTACATTTAAATTTTTTTCACACATGATTTGTTTCTGTAAATAGAAATCCTAATATTCTTACACACAGAGTGGTTATGATTGCAATCCAAGTGATTTTTTGTTTCTGGACTCCATAAAAAAACTGTAAAACACAACAGAAAACATCACAAACTGTTTTAATCCCATTTCTATTAAGAGAAATCTATTAAAAATAAAAATCTAAAGTAACAACAATTAAGATACTCCGTAAGGGTTTCCTGCTGCATCTTCTCTAAACCACTAGGTGTAAATGCTTCAAACCATGTGGGCTGCTTTGATGAAAAAAAACCCCAAAAAACCTCTTAGAAGTGACAGATAAAATTAAGTGAAATTGTAAAATACCTGGTCTGGGGTAGCCCAAAGATGGTCCCAATCCCAACCCGGGGCAGACAGTTCACCACTTTCTTCACTGTTGCTTGGTCAGGGAAGTTGAACATGACACCCACTGTGAGGAGTTGATCCAGAAAGATTTTACACATTTGAGCCTTTCTCCACCAACACAATGCAACCCCAAGCTCAGGTGTTCAGCAGAACTGACACGTTTCCTTCAGGTTGCTGTAGATATTTTTATTTTTTTAATTTCTGGGACTCCTTTTATACACCATTAACAGGAATCTCAACAGAAGTTGTCACTGTTGCACATCTTACAAGGTCTACATTTGTTTCCATTTATGAACAGTAATTAAACCTATATGCACAGATTGACTGCCTAGAACTAATTAAAAATCATGTATTAACTGGTTCACACATTTACTAATTTACTTTCTAGATATTTCCTAGAAATAGTCTTCAAAACACTGATACTAAAAATCTAAATAACAATCTAATTATGGTATCACCAGTGGCCATTTATGACTTCAGAGACTACAACAAGTGTTTGTGCATATGATTAATATTCTGTTGGATAATACCATTACCAAAACAATGTTCTACATTTTAAATAAAGCATGAAGGCACAGTGGTCATTGGTCTAATCCAGCAGTGAAATTCTTTCATTTTTGGTGTGTATAAGTAACAGGTATTGACCCTCCAAGGGGACACAGAAAATCCTTCATGGATAACAGATCAAAGGTAGGACTGCCTTGAGCAGGAGCATTCAGAAAATGCCAAATAAACACATGGATATAAATGAAAGTGAGGCATTGATAATGCACAGTTCCCATGCTTGATCATAATTTATCACTGAAATGAAAATCAGAAGGAGAAACTAAATTACAAAAAATACTAACTTAAATATTGATACATTTAATCCAAGCCCTTCTATGCCAATCCATGTCAGGACAGACATGACTGAACACCCACACGGAAGGGAATGTCCCCACACCCACTCTTGTCACTCTTTAGGCTCGGGTACCTCTGTTGGCCATGAATATCTCCAGAGCCGTGTTCTGCAGGAGGTAACGTCGGGAAAAGATAGCTCGGATCTCTGAGAAGAGCCACTTCCCATGGAGCCCCTCTGTGTACGCCAGGATCTAGGAGGAACAGACAGAGAGATGTTTGAAATATTTTAAATATCTTAGCTGGACGGGTAACACCTTGCAAAAGGAAGCTCTTGGACCCACAAACGTGGATTCTACCAATGACATGCAAAACCTGCAGCAAAATTAAAATACGCTCAATCTTCAAATCATGCTGTGAATGTCTATTGTATTTTTTGCATTCCTGAATTCAACTAGTCATGTCAAATATTTTAAACATTTGCTTGCATTTTTTTCTTTTAAAGACAACTGTATATTTTTCATAGCGGTTTCAGAGTTTCAAAAACATTATTAAATGTTTGGCGCTTCAGCAAAGCACAAAACCATATTCTGAAATGCATTTCTAATAGCTTTAGAGGTATCTGCACTCCCTTCAGCGTTGTAATAACAGGCCTGTAACAAATAAGCAAGAAAAAAATGTCTTAAAAGAAAATAAAATGTTCCTGAGGTTTATCGTTCAGGCAGCCTTCATTAATTCTGGAACTGGAAAGGTTGGCTGTGTAAGAGGTTAAGCATCATTTTGTCAGCTAAGGTTAAACACAAACCTGCAAATGAACTCAGCATAATCTCTCTGTGGAGAAAGCGGCTGTCAAAGTAACTTGTTACAATTCCTGTCATCCCCCCTGACAGACACAGATGCTTGGTCTGCCTTCACAACTCAAACTAATCCCATTTTCAGTCCTCGGCCACTTTGTTTCTTTGTTGCTTCACTTTTTCCCTTTTTCGTTTCAAAGCTTAATTATGGAAGTGTTAAGGGACAGAGAGACTGGACACTTCTCTACCTCAGATTAACAAATCATAGGAGAAGGAAAATCTGAGATTTGTCAATTTTACCAAACACAAAAGCACTGAATAGAAACCCATCAGAGAAAAGGAGAATCATATGCAAACCTTGTTAACATCACCCTTATCCCAATTTCGCTTGAGCAAGATATTGTGTATAAAAACAAAAAAGTGAAATTCAAGTCTTTGTTATTCATTCCCTTTAGAGGAGGGACTTCTTGATGGCCCTCTGGTTTAACCAGTGTGGATGAAGAGGTGTTAACCTTGCCTATCCAATCATATTGGTCTCTGTAAATAGTATATAAAGAAATCACATTTTGGATAAATCTCTCTCTCTAGCCTTCTGAGAAATCACCGTGGTTTATTTTGTGTCCTACAGTGACACTATGGACCAATAATGCACCTTTTTAGCCCAGCATGTCATACAGAAGCTGGAATATAAATTGTAAATAAAGCCTTCTGATTTTCTCCTGCCTGCTGGAGTCCAGCACCTTTATTTCACATCCACCAGCCCCTGCTGTAGCCATCCTCTGAGGCGCTCATTAACAAAACTCATCAGGAGATGCCAGCAGCTGGGGCCGGGCTGGGCACGGCCTTCATCCCGGGCTGGAGCGGGCTCTGCCTCACTTCAAAGCCTCTGGAGTTCAATTAAAAGTGGATTATGTGGAGCAGAGCTGCTGTGGGACGCACGGACAGCGCCCGGACAGACAGAGGTCCAGCCCCAGTTTTTGCAGTTGCTGTGGACACTGCAGCTTCGTGCCCTGCCCATGGAAAGCTCCAGAAAACAACCCAATCCCTTCGTGTGTACTGCTGAGTGCTCCTTATGGAAACCCAGCTTTTACTCACGAGAAAATATCATCAGAAACCCCCAGCTGCAGAAACCGACCTGTTCTTCAAATTAAATTCAGAGGTTTTATTCTGGCAAACAAAATTTTTGATTTTTTTTTATCGCTTCTGACATCAGGATTACAACTCTCCAAAACTATTTTTGCATTTGCCTGTTTTCACCCATAAACCACACAACACAGAAGTCCAGAATTTAAGAACAACTATCTTCTCCATACTATTGCACAATATTTTGAGGTTAAAATCAACCCATTTCTGCCTTTTGTCACCAGCAGTTTTGGAACAAGCTGTGGAGCAGAGACTAATTAGAAGGTACAATCTAATCTAATCTAATCTAATCTGCAGAAATAGTAATGCTTTCCCCATGTGAGAAAGTATTTACAGAATTTCAGTTGATTCAACACATCAGACTGAAGTTGGATCTCC
Organism: Prinia subflava; assembly: GCF_021018805.1. Classification (NCBI taxonomy): domain Eukaryota; kingdom Metazoa; phylum Chordata; class Aves; order Passeriformes; family Cisticolidae; genus Prinia; species Prinia subflava. The sequence goes on along the minus strand of NC_086264.1, from coordinate 12,062,842 downwards.
TGCACATTTCATTTGTTTCAAAAGATACAGCACCTTACAAGAGAAAAGACAATTTATCCTGTTTACCATTTCATTTTAAAACACATAAACAAATGAGGCAATTGTAAAATTCTGCAGTTCCAAAAATCCCATCAGACAAACTGTTCTGTAATTAGACTTTGGCAACACCAGATGAACAGGCCTCATGACAACATCACTAAAAATACAAAATTACTTTCCCCTTGGCGTGAAGTCCTTTCTTTCACTTCAAATATTAGAAATAAAGATCTAAACCTGTGCTCGGTTGTTCTCATGCTGATGGCCCCGACTCTGCACAGCTGCAGGGAACTCCCCAAGAAATAAAAGTAAAGAACAGCCAGGTTCAAACTCTGCTTGGAGGAGATTCTGAAACCAGAGCTGCATGAAAACACAGTTCTGAGCACAGACAGAATCATAAATAAATGTTCATAATTTACAGTCCTATCTCAGCTCATTTCCCAACATTCAAATGCTCATTTACCTGGAAGCTATCCTGTCATTTTACAGTTTTTAATGCAAATGCCCCATCCTACCTTTATTTCAAAACCCTCCTTGAATATTGATCACAAACGATGTCTATTGTAAAAGACTACAGCTGCCTCCTGAATTAGAAAAGTAATATTTTACTGAAGGCTAAATGAACATTTTGCTTTACCTGTTAAGCAAGCCAATCAGCTATCGTATATTTTATTTTATTTTAGAGAAAAGTACTATTGATCTTGAAAATGTGAATAGGCTAGAAGTAATTAAGTCTGCAAATGGGTTATAGAACTGAAACAGTAATTGAATAATTATATTACTTTAATATGCCAGCCAACTTAACTGCCATGAGTAAAATAAAAGCTAAATAGCTTATTTTAAAAACTGATGCATTTTTTTTAATTTTAAACAAGTTATAATGTGAGACAAAGAAGAAAAAACAAAGCACTGAATAAATATATAGAGCATTTAATTTACATTCTAATTTGATTATAGTTGGGAGATAAAATTTATAAATACATTCTAGCAGCACTCCAGGTCATTTGGGGTCATTTTTACTCAGGAAGGCAAAATTGCAGCACTCAGAGGCTACAAAATTTGATATTCACTTCACAAGAAACCTGGATTTCTACCTTAATCTCAGCCCAGCAACTGAGGATCCTTTGGACTCTACTGCCCAGGTATGATTGAGTCCCTGGCTGCAGGTTCACAGTGAAAGGGTCTTAACTCTGCTCTTCATTTAAATACATCTAAGCAAAACTGAATTAACAGGGAATTAGATCAGAGTATTAATAATAATAATTATTATTATTAATACGCTCCTCAATAAATCACAGCAGTTTATAGGTTTATTTTGGATTTCTCCAAGAAACAACAAATCAGACGTTCACTTTAAATCTCAGATATTTACAAAATCAGCCCCTGAAATCCACAGGCAACCAGCAGCAGCTCCCTGCGAGTCTGCTACACAACCCTGCTCAGCATTTTCATGGGTGACAAACTCAATTAAACATATTCATTACTTTAATGTTCCACCAGACAGTTCTACCCGGCATTAAAAAAAAAAAAAGAAAAAATTAAATAAAATAAATAAATAAATCCTCGGTGACCTTTGTATTGATCAGAGCAAAATGGCTTAGCCTGGGTGTGGGTGGTGAAGGCAGTGGGGAGGGGGGTGGTAAAGGACTCTTATGTTTTCTCTTCCAATTACTGAAGGAGATGATAAAACCACAGCAAATGATGTATCAGCTCATTTTATCTTATCGCTTTGGGGCTAGGTGACAATGAAGTTCATATTTCACTGGTTCCCATTGAAGATTGTGAAAATTACTTGCCCTTGTGACCTGAAATTTCACTGGAAGACAGAAATTTCTCTTCTGCAAAGTAATGCAATTTTTCAGGTGTCAACCTTTAGCCCAGCTTTAAAAATTAATTTCATTTATATTAACCAATGATATTGATATTTTCACAGAATGCTCTTTGATACATGAACCACTGACTAGCGAATTGATGTGCTGGAGAAGGATAGAATTATTTTATCTGGAGCTGCTGGGGACAGACAGATTTACCACAAACTGAAATTCCTATTTCACATTATGCTGTTTATATTAGCCTCAAATACCTTAAGGCCTCTGGACCTGTAAACAGTTTAATCTTTTGATAGGATTTAGTTCTGTTTCTAGATCCATTCACTTTTGGAATCATTTCTCTCCACACAATGAAGAAATGAAACCACCATGTGCTTGGAAATAATAAGAATAATAAGAATAAAGTCTAACTGTCACAGACCACAGATCAGGACATATATGATGGCATGAAAAATACTTCCCAGATTATTAAAATAGAGGATGCACAATTATATATTCTCCCTTTATCCTGTCACTTAAACTATATTTCAGTGTGAAAAAAAACATGCAATATAGATTTTCTCAAAGTGGTCTTCTACTAAGTACAGGTAACCTTCTTCCTGATCATCCCAGTGTAACCTGGAAATAAAATTACTGAAGGATTCTGTATTTCAGAACTTTTCTGTTTGACTGTCTGGTTCTAAACACCTCTAGCAGCCTAATAAATCTGAATACAATGTTAGCAAATTTAGTACCAACTCTCTTACTCCCTTCAACTGAGTCTCATAAACAATTTTTTTTTCCTTCTTGACTAACCCTGCTGGCATTTAGAGAGCAGGGGTTCATTACCATCATCAGAAAACATTTAATTAACCTAAAGAACAGGAAAATCTGATTGCTAAAGACGGTTATGCAAAGTAAATTATGCAGCCTCAGATAGTGGGAGGTCAAAAAGAAGAAAATTAATTTAGGTTTGGGTGACTGTCCAAGCCCTACAATATGGACAGAAAGTTTGGAAAATCTGACAGCAGGCTTATTTATGATAAAAAGGAGTGAGAATTGCAGGGATTCACAGATTCTTCTAGGAGCTGACTGATATCTTGATTTAGTTACATTCTGATTTAATTGCTAGCTGGATCTGCTCCTCAAGAGGTAGAAAGGAAAGGCTCATACAGGTGTTTACATCACCTGGAGAAGCCGTCTCGGTTTTGCTGTCTTTTAAAGGTAATTAGACATTGAATTTTTGGGGTGGGGTGGGTTTTTGGGGGGTTTTTTGTTTTGTTTTTTGTGGGTTTTTTGTTGTTGTTGTTGGGTTTTTTTGTTGTTGTTGTGGGGTTGGTTTTTTTTTGTTTTGTTTTGGGTTTTTTTTGGGGGGGGTGGGGGTTTTGTTTAGTTTTTGGTTTTGTTTTTTGTGTTTTTGTGGGGTTTTTTTGGGTTTTTTGTGGGGGTTTTTTTGTTGGGTTTTTTTGTTGATTTGGGGTTTTTTTTGTATTTGACTCAAAGAATACCCTGAGTTGGAAGAGCCCCACAAGAACCACTCAAGTCCAACTCCCAGCCCAGCCCAGGAGTCACTCCCTGAGCCTGAGAGTGTCTAAACCCTTCCTGAGCTCTGTCAGGCTGATCCTGTGATCACCGGCCTGCACAGCCTCTTTTTTAGAAAAACAAGGCTGATGTTTGCTGTAAATGTCTCTTCAAATTTCTATTTGGGACAGCAAATGAGAAGAGTCACGTCAGATTTCCACTGCTGTGCCCTGCACCTGCCTGGTTCACCCCTTCCAGGACCTGGCTTGTCCCATGGGCTGTTTCTCTGTGTATCCAAAGGTCTCTCCAGCACGAACACCTGCAAGGGGAGGCACCAACCAAGAAGGAACCACCACACCTGCAACACTGGCAGCAGTCCAGTGTCTGCTTTTCCACCTCATCTTGCAGAAGGAGGAGCAGAAAGCAAACGGGCAGTGAAAAAAAAAAAAGTTTCAATGCCAAAAAAGAAGGATTTTTTGTTTGTTTTTAAATCAGTGACCTGTAAGATGAATTTCATATCCCTTCATGAGAAACAAAACAAAAACAAAAACTCCCCCACACATCTGGCAGGAAGCTGGGATAGCAGTCATCAGGAAAGACTGCATCTCTCCACTCACTGCAAGCTCATTTACTGCAAACCAAAGCCACAAACAGATATGACACCAAAATAGAGAAATTGTTCTTAATTATCGAAGGACACGTCTCCTGTGCTCTTTTTATAACAAAGTCCCATATAGAATACAGATACAAAACATGAAGTGTACTCATTACACTTCATATTTTGTATCTGTATTCTTACATTTGTCTTATATTCCTGGAAAAGCAGATTGATTTCTCAGATGAAAGAACTGGCTGAAATCAGTCACTGACCAAGGTTTTGTTATGTTCTGTGACTGCAAGGGAGAACCACTTAAGATCACCCATTGAAATAATTTGTCCAATTAAAATTTATCCACATGTTTTTAAAGAAAAAAAATGGGAAGAGGAGATTTTATACAACTGCTGATATTCATCTTAGTACATGCTAAATTCGATATAAATATAAATAATAATATAAATAATAATATAAATAATAATATAAATAATATAAATTCAGCTTTCAAGCATTCCTACAAGCAAAGACTCTTTTCCAAGATTAATCAAGCCAGGGGCACGGTTAATGTGAGGTCTACAACCACATCCATGATTCTGGGGTAACACAACAAGAACATAACCCTTACTTCAGCCTAAAAATGCAATAGAAAATTAAACTGCATTTCTAGTCCAAATGATTGATAAGAAAGGCTCGAGAATGTGATTCAAGTGTAACAGATACACAGACAGCAGTCTGGGGATAGCTGAACAATTGATCCAACAACATGATTTGCCTTGCCATTCCCCCTGGGGTATTAAATCTAAAACTTGCTGCTCCTGAGGGCCCAATAAAAAATAAGTCTATCAAAGAATTCTGCAGATGACAGGAGGAGAGAGGGCAGTAAGTCTATGTGAAAATATTAGTTCTTGTGAAGAATTTTAATCTGGGCTGTGTTATGCATTTATCTTTCAAACCCACGGTGCTGTTTTGCACAACTGGAAGTTTTCCTAAGAGCCAGAAAAAGCCAAGTCTGACATGGGAGTATTGACAAAGCCCCAGTTTCCAGCCAATACCTAAAAGTGTCTCATAAATGCTGAAGTCAAGAGGGAAAAGTATTTTCAACTGCTTCTCTTTAGAAAATCCTAACCCATAGCAATATCCCATCCTAAGTGCTGCCAAGAACTAAGTTCCCTGCAAAAATACAGCAATTTATCCTGCTCGTGCATCTTTCATTTACAAAATTAACTTAGGGCAGCCTTTGAATAGGAAATTCTTATTAAATAAATTTACCACATTTGAAAGAATGATGTGGGAGCTCTTCTTAAATCTTTTTGCAAGCAGGGAAAAGACCCTATCTGGACAGCAGCTCCTCTCCTAGTCAGCTCCATGTTTAGAAAAAGGTGTATGGTTTTTTAAAAGGAGCAGGAAACTGAAGGCATTACCAAAAAATTGATTTTCCACTGGGGTTTGCAGCTCTTAAGTGATTTTTGGTGTGGAACTCAATGTCCTTTTGTTCTTTAGTAAAAAAATAAATAAAATTTTAAGGCAGAATATCTGCCTTTAGGGTTTTCTCTAGCTGAAGTACTTACAAATAAAACACCTGTAATCAATTCTTCCCATAATGTGCTAGCATTAGAGATACTCAAGTGAGTAACAATTTTAAGATACATGTTAGAGGAAAGAAGATTTGAGATCTGAAGTATAAAATATCTCACCCTACAAAGAGGAACACGTCTACAGCTAGAAACTTGAGTAGATTTATTGCTACAAGATAATCAATTTTCTATTTGAGGAGCTGGAAGTTGAAATCTTTTGGAGTTTCATGTTTGAGAACTTGTTATAGGGCAAGGAAAGAATTCTCACTCTTCCCTGAGCACATGAAAACCAGTGGCTGGAATGACTCGGATGCAAAACTTGGGACTAAAAATAACTCAGACACATGCAGGAGCACCAGTGAAGAACTGATAAACTGATCAATAAAACTGATCAATACAACTGATCCTTCCTGCTTGACAAAACTTGCACTTGCTTATCCTCTTTTAATAACCATATAGGGGGGTTAATGTGAATTTTAAATTTTACAGCAGACCTTACAACTTTAATTTGTTACATTAATTGTTGATGCTTCAAACATACAGTAGTAATTGAACCCACCAAAAAATAACTAAAATTGGCAAATATCTGCTTCTTAGCATTGCCCCCAAACAAAACGTCGCTGCTGATAAAATCCACTTTTAAAAACAAGTATCCTTGCAAATCTTAAGTACTGTCATCTCATCACCCTGTTGGAGTTTGATGGATTACGCCTTTTCCTTATGTTCATTAATCTCATCACCTTATCTTTTACACCACTTCATTTTAGCAGAAAGGCAATAATAAAACCCTCATCCATTATCCTTTTACGCATCTAGTCAAGCGGAAATGGTTAATAACATGCTACAAATTGAACTTCAATCACCTCATTTTCTCCTTTGTCGAATGCACATTAAAGTATATTCCAAAAGTGCAATTTGTTTTACAGGGGAATTTGTGTTATATTGCTACAGACAACTAAAATTAAGTGTTTCTCAGTTTGGTTATTAAATATATCCAACTGTCCTTTTATCTCTGATACTAAAACATTAACTCATTTTATTAGGGTGTAATAATACAAGAGCCTTATCTCCCAGAACACAGGGACATCTAGTCTGCCTAATAGTAAGTGTTCTACAATGGGTCATTTATCTTTTTCTTTTTTTAAAAATATGCTTCTGATAGTTTATGAATTGGGATATTATTGCAGATGAAATGGCTCTCCATTTAAGAAAAGTTAATTTGTTTACATGCAGGCTTATCTTCAAATGCAAGCCCTATTAGAGAAATGGTCTGGAACTGCCAGAGGAAGTGAAGAAGGAAAAGAGGTGGATGTGGAAAAATTTAGAGCCCAGTAATTTAATTCTGATCACCTCCTGTTTGAATATTACCTGTGCTCCAAAATAGTCCATCATATGATTCTACAAAACTGAAATAAGAGTCAAAGAGCTTTTTCTGTAAGCTCTCCCCATCGTTCCACATCAAGGCATATATTAGTACACTAAAATAAATGGCATTTCTAAAAGAGCCCATCTAGTGTAAAGAAGTTCCCAGATATGATTCATTTGGAGCTGTTTCCTCCACAAAATAAAAATAAAATAAATAAAAGGGTGAGTGAAATTCTAGCTCTGTTTAATTTTGTTTTAAAGGATGCAACATCTCCTGCACTTTGTTCACCTTCTCAATGCAACAAGACTGGTCTGACTGACCCAGTAAAACTGCACTCAGTAAAACTGATTATCCAAATAATCAAATACAACCACAAATATTGTGCAGTTGTTACAATGAAAAGGTATTTTCCCATGCTTGGTCTCATTTCTATTCTACAGAAACTTATTATTAATTTAGTATTAACCTTGAAATACTCCACTCTTTCTTGAGCTATCCCAAACTGAATTTGATCTCGACTCAAAATTACACAGAGGAGTTAACATGGTTTTCATCCACTTAAATGAGGAGTCACTGAATTCAACCAAAATATTTTATTATTTGCTAAAACCTGCGTGTTTAAATTTTCTTTTCTAGTTTCACACATGACCACCAAAATAGTGGCTGACATCCCAAACCTGCACCTTAAAATATTAGAGGCATATCAATATATTAAACTGTAATAATACAGATTTCTAAACTGTGAATACACGGAAATTGATCTAAATCATTGACTGCTTTCTTTTTTCCATTTTGATCATTTTTCTGAAAGCTATCTTCCAGAAAAGTCCTTTAAGTATTTCAGCTTAACAACATCTCCCCCTTCTGAATGTGTGAACTGGGGATGTTCTCTAATTGTTTTCCTTTTGTTATTTAATTTACATTAAACCAGATGTTCCAGAGAGTCATTTATGAGGAATTCTAGTACCCAAGTGAAATAAATAGGGAATTGGAGCAGGCTGCAACCCTACAGAGCCCCTAAACAGTTGACCCAAGGTAAGTTCAACCCTTCAGCTGATGCTGCCCTCCTGCAAAATGTAAATTACTGCTGCTGTACTTCTGTAAATTACTTGTTTGGACTCCTGCAAAATGTAAATTACTGCTGCTGTACTTCTGTAAATTACTTGTTTGTACTCCTGCAAAATGTAAATTACTGCTGCTGTAGTGCTCCAATGCAGAAACAAATGCACAACTGAACTCTAACAAAGCCAACCAGAGCCTTGATTCCAGTCTCTAACCACCACTGCTGTACCACACAACATGTCATCGGCCATAAGTAAATGAGTTAATCAAATTAATGAGGATTCAGACAAATCGGCTGCCTAATGAGCACTCAGACTGATGTGGCAAGGGTTATGCTCCAGTGCTGACAAAATCAGTTTGATGAAACTGTGACAAAAGCAGCAGAGCACTGCTCCTTCAGCTCGTTTTCCTGCATCTTATTAACATGAAATTATAATCGCTATTTGCAAACTGTACAGGGAGGCCATTTATTGTCAAAGTCATGTAAACATATGCTTTATCTGCTCCTCTCTCCAGCAAACCTGTGCATGTGGTTGGAATTCTGCAGAGTAATTATTCAGTTCTTTCTGAAAATGGCAATCAGATAGAGCTGTTTGAAGTCATTTAGATGGAATACGCCAAGAGAATTTCCAGAGATGCTACATTGGATAATTCTGCATTTTTTGAACAGGACTTTTGGCAGGAAATATAAAATAAAACGAACAAAATAGATCAAAATATTATGCATCTCTGCAAACAGTTCAGAAAATTAACACCAGAGTCTCTTCAAAAGTAAATAGAAAAAAATCTGGCTCCAGTTTTTAGATGAGTGATAATGCTTACATGACGATTTCCAATTTCCATGATGCTAAGAAGCAACAAACACAGGCCAAAGGAAGAAATTAACCTAACTAGTATTTTAATTACTTTATCAAAATGCTTTAATCAGGACTCCTGTAAGACTTTTCTAGCAGTACTAACCAGTTATGTCTAGGGGCAAAGTGCAGGGCCAAGGACTGGAACATTAGACCTGAAAATACTTAAAAATGAAAAATCTGAACGTAAAAAAAAAAGAAGCCATAATTTTAAGAAAGTAAAAATTAACTCTTACTTTCCAAATATTGTCTGTCCAGAACACTTTCTCCTGAGAAGAAAAAACATCTCTGCACCATGTTGCTTAAATAAAAGAGATACAAGGACATAAAAGAAAACTTTTTACATGTAACAGGCATAATTAAAGCAGTTTTATATTGCACTGGTGCACCTGCAGCCATAGAGATCATATAGCCTTTCACAATTTGAAGATATCAATGAGTTTGTATTTTCTGGAGTAGGAATCCTTGGATTTCTGTGTTTGAAAAGCAGTCCAGAGACAATGCATAAATGATGTTGCTTCCAACATATACAGAAAGATGTCAAACTGCCAAAAGAGTAATTAGGATCATTCCCAAAACAACAAATACATACGTGTATTTTTTACAAAACCCACACAAATATTACATTAAAACAGCAGCAGCAATCAGTGGCAGTTGACATTATTATAGATATTTTTATATATATATATAACTCTATTTTAACACCAGACATTTTCTCCCTGAAGAACACTGCTCTTGATAAAAGGTTATTTATCTCTGAAGGGGCTGAACTCTCCACTTGTGTGATTCTTGTCACAACAAACTCCATTTGAGTTTCCAACTGACTTCAAGGATCTCAAAATCCTAATCCAGCAGTTAACATTTGACTATGGGTGGAGTTTATGGCTCCACAGCAGGTGGCAGAGAATGGTGTGGCTGCAAACCCTATGGTCCTGCTGCCTTCTCCTGCCATTCCATCCCATGTGTCACCCTGGTTTTGAAGACTTTTCTAAGCCTTCTGTAAAATGTTCTTCATATTAGAGTCAGAAATTTTACTTTATCACACTTTCTACTATCAACAATGGCCGTGTTTTGCAAACTGGCTTTCATTGTTTACACATTTCTAGGTGGGAGGAGAAAGTTAATTGACAATTAGCTTGACCAATATGGATTGAGAGGTGGAATTCCATCCTCCAATCCACAGGCCCCATAGGAAATGTATAAAACTGAGTTTTGTAAATAAACTTGTCCCCTTTTTCCTGCTTTGTTCACCAGCGTGACCTCGTGTGGTTCTTTCCATGTCCTCTGTGACACCCATGGGCGCAGAGGGCTCAGGGAATCACCCTTGCAAAAATCCAGGTTAGAGAAGTCATTTCCTGCTGGGTCAGCTCCCTGAGGTGATTCCTCAGATAAACACAGAACGCCTTGGGTTGGACAGCCCCGTTATGGACACTGCAGTCAGTGCCACGCTCTAGGTGACAAAGGGATGACCAGCCAAAGGTTGGGTTTGGTCATCCTGGAGGTTCCTTCCAAACTAAAAAAGGTTCTGTAATTCTGGGACTAAAGATCATCACTGTTGGCAGGGATGCCCCCCACTGGATCAGTTTGGGCAGGTCCCATCC